>NC_088243.1:8682137-8792137 GCF_036934945.1 Oncorhynchus masou masou | reverse complement strand
CTCACAGTATGGACATTGCCATGTATTGCCCTGGCCACATCTGCAGTCCTCATGACTCCTTGCAGCATGCCTAAGGCATCTCACTGTACGGACATTGCCATGTATTGCCCTGGCCACATCTGCAGTCCTCATGCCTCCTTGCAGCATGCCTAAGGCATCTCACAGTACGGACATTGCCATGTATTGCCCTGGCCACATCTGCAGTCCTCATGCCTCCTTGCAGCATGCCTAAGGCATCTCACAGTATGGACATTGCCATGTATTGCCCTGGCCACATCTGCAGTCCTCAGGCATCCTTGCAGCATTCCTAAGGCATCTCACAGTATGGACATTGCCATGTATTGCCCTTGCCACATCTGCAGTCCTCATGCCTCCTTGCAGCATGCCTAAGGCATCTCACAGTATGGACATTGCCATGTATTGCCCTGGCCACATCTGCAGTCCTCATGCCTCCTTGCAGCATGCCTAAGGCATCTCACAGTACGGACATTGCCATGTATTGCCCTGGCCACATCTGCAGTCCTCATGCCTCCTTGCAGCATGCCTAAGGCATCTCACAGTATGGACATTGCCATGTATTGCCCTGGCCACATCTGCAGTCCTCATGCCTCCTTGCAGCATGCCTAAGGCATCTCACAGTATGGACATTGCCATGTATTGCCCTGGCCACATCTGCAGTCCTCATGCCTCCTTGCAGCCTAAGGCATCTCACAGTATGGACATTGCCATGTATTGCCCTGGCCACATCTGCAGTCCTCATGCCTCCTTGCAGCATGCCTAAGGCATCTCACAGTATGGACATTGCCATGTATTGCCCTGGCCACATCTGCAGTCCTCATGCCTCCTTGCAGCATGCCTAAGGCATCTCACAGTATGGACATTGCCATGTATTGCCCTGGCCACATCTGCAGTCCTCATGCCTCCTTGCAGCCTAAGGCATCTCACAGTATGGACATTGCCATGTATTGCCCTGGCCACATCTGCAGTCCTCATGCCTCCTTGCAGCATGCCTAAGGCATCTCACAGTATGGACATTGCCATGTATTGCCCTGGCCACATCTGCAGTCCTCATGCCTCCTTGCAGCATGCCTAAGGCATCTCACAGTATGGACATTGCCATGTATTGCCCTGGCCACATCTGCAGTCCTCATGCCTCCTTGCAGCCTATGGCATCTCACAGTATGGACATTGCCATGTATTGCCCTGGCCACATCTGCAGTCCTCATGCCTCCTTGCAGCATGCCTAAGGCATCTCACAGTATGGACATTGCCATGTATTGCCCTGGCCACATCTGCAGTCCTCATGCCTCCTTGCAGCCTAAGGCATCTCACAGTATGGACATTGCCATGTATTGCCCTGGCCACATCTGCAGTCCTCATGCCTCCTTGCAGCCTAAGGCATCTCACAGTATGGACATTGCCATGTATTGCCCTGGCCACATCTGCAGTCCTCATGCCTCCTTGCAGCATGCCTAAGGCATCTCACAGTATGGACATTGCCATGTATTGCCCTGGCCACATCTGCAGTCCTCATGCCTCCTTGCAGCATGCCTAAGGCATCTCACAGTATGGACATTGCCATGTATTGCCCTGGCCACATCTGCAGTCCTCATGCCTCCTTGCAGCATGCCTAAGGCATCTCACAGTATGGACATTGCCATGTATTGCCCTGGCCACATCTGCAGTCCTCATGCCTCCTTGCAGCATGCCTAAGGCATCTCACAGTATGGACATTGCCATGTATTGCCCTGGCCACATCTGCAGTCCTCAGGCCTCCTTGCAGCCTAAGGCATCTCACAGTATGGACATTGCCATGTATTGCCCTGGCCACATCTGCAGTCCTCATGCCTCCTTGCAGCATGCCTAAGGCATCTCACAGTATGGACATTGCCATGTATTGCCCTGGCCACATCTGCAGTCCTCAGGCCTCCTTGCAGCCTATGCCTAAGGCATCTCACAGTATGGACATTGCCATGTATTGCCCTGGCCACATCTGCAGTCCTCATGCCTCCTTGCAGCATGCCTAAGGCATCTCACAGTATGGACATTGCCATGTATTGCCCTGGCCACATCTGCAGTCCTCATGCCTCCTTGCAGCATGCCTAAGGCATCTCACAGTATGGACATTGCCATGTATTGCCCTGGCCACATCTGCAGTCCTCATGCCTCCTTGCAGCCTAAGGCATCTCACAGTATGGACATTGCCATGTATTGCCCTGGCCACATCTGCAGTCCTCATGCCTCCTTGCAGCATGCCTAAGGCATCTCACTGTACGGACATTGCCATGTATTGCCCTGGCCACATCTGCAGTCCTCATGCCTCCTTGCAGCATGCCTAAGGCATCTCACAGTATGGACATTGCCATGTATTGCCCTGGCCACATCTGCAGTCCTCATGCCTCCTTGCAGCATGCCTAAGGCATCTCACAGTATGGACATTGCCATGTATTGCCCTGGCCACATCTGCAGTCCTCATCTGCAGGCATCCTTGCAGCATTCCTAAGGCATCTCACAGTATGGACATTGCCATGTATTGCCCTTGCCACATCTGCAGTCCTCATGCCTCCTTGCAGCATGCCTAAGGCATCTCACAGTATGGACATTGCCATGTATTGCCCTGGCCACATCTGCAGTCCTCATGCCTCCTTGCAGCCTAAGGCATCTCACAGTATGGACATTGCCATGTATTGCCCTGGCCACATCTGCAGTCCTCATGCCTCCTTGCAGCATGCCTAAGGCATCTCACAGTACGGACATTGCCATGTATTGCCCTGGCCACATCTGCAGTCCTCATGCCTCCTTGCAGCATGACTAAGGCATCTCACAGTATGGACATTGCTATGTATTGCCCTGGCCACATCTGCAGTCCTCATGCCTCCTTGCAGCATGCCTAAGGCATCTCACAGTATGGACATTGCCATGTATTGCCCTGGCCACATCTGCAGTCCTCATGCCTCCTTGCAGCCTAAGACATCTCACAGTATGGACATTGCCATGTATTGCCCTGGCCACATCTGCAGTCCTCATGCCTCCTTGCAGCCTAAGGCATCTCACAGTATGGACATTGCCATGTATTGCCCTGGCCACATCTGCAGTCCTCATGCCTCCTTGCAGCATGCCTAAGGCATCTCACAGTATGGACATTGCCATGTATTGCCCTGGCCACATCTGCAGTCCTCATGCCTCCTTGCAGCATGCCTAAGGCATCTCACAGTATGGACATTGCCATGTATTGCCCTGGCCACATCTGCAGTCCTCATGCCTCCTTGCAGCCTAAGGCATCTCACAGTATGGACATTGCCATGTATTGCCCTGGCCACATCTGCAGTCCTCATGCCTCCTTGCAGCATGCCTAAGGCATCTCACAGTATGGACATTGCCATGTATTGCCCTGGCCACATCTGCAGTCCTCATGCCTCCTTGCAGCATGCCTAAGGCATCTCACAGTATGGACATTGCCATGTATTGCCCTGGCCACATCTGCAGTCCTCATGCCTCCTTGCAGCCTATGGCATCTCACAGTATGGACATTGCCATGTATTGCCCTGGCCACATCTGCAGTCCTCATGCCTCCTTGCAGCATGCCTAAGGCATCTCACAGTATGGACATTGCCATGTATTGCCCTGGCCACATCTGCAGTCCTCATGCCTCCTTGCAGCCTAAGGCATCTCACAGTATGGACATTGCCATGTATTGCCCTGGCCACATCTGCAGTCCTCATGCCTCCTTGCAGCCTAAGGCATCTCACAGTATGGACATTGCCATGTATTGCCCTGGCCACATCTGCAGTCCTCATGCCTCCTTGCAGCCTAAGGCATCTCACAGTATGAACATTGCCATGTATTGCCCTGGCCACATCTGCAGTCCTCAGGCCTCCTTGCAGCCTAAGGCATCTCACAGTATGGACATTGCCATGTATTGCCCTGGCCACATCTGCAGTCCTCATGCATTGCCTCCTTGCATGCCTAAGGCATCTCACAGTATGGACATTGCCATGTATTGCCCTGGCCACATCTGCAGTCCTCATGCCTCCTTGCAGCATGCCTAAGGCATCTCACAGTATGGACATTGCCATGTATTGCCCTGGCCACATCTGCAGTCCTCATGCCTCCTTGCAGCATGCCTAAGGCATCTCACAGTATGGACATTGCCATGTATTGCCCTGGCCACATCTGCAGTCCTCAGGCCTCCTTGCAGCCTAAGGCATCTCACAGTATGGACATTGCCATGTATTGCCCTGGCCACATCTGCAGTCCTCATGCCTCCTTGCAGCCTAAGGCATCTCACAGTATGGACATTGCCATGTATTGCCCTGGCCACATCTGCAGTCCTCATGCCTCCTTGCAGCATGCCTAAGGCATCTCACAGTATGGACATTGCCATGTATTGCCCTGGCCACATCTGCAGTCCTCATGCCTCCTTGCAGCATGCCTAAGGCATCTCACAGTATGGACATTGCCATGTATTGCCCTGGCCACATCTGCAGTCCTCATGCCTCCTTGCAGCATGCCTAAGGCATCTCACAGTATGGACATTGCCATGTATTGCCCTGGCCACATCTGCAGTCCTCATGCCTCCTTGCAGCCTAAGGCATCTCACAGTATGGACATTGCCATGTATTGCCCTGGCCACATCTGCAGTCCTCATGCCTCCTTGCAGCATGCCTAAAGCATCGCACAGTATGGACATTGCCATGTATTGCCCTGGCCACATCTGCAGTCCTCATGCCTCCTTGCAGCATGCCTAAGGCATCTCACAGTATGGACATTGCCATGTATTGCCCTGGCCACATCTGCAGTCCTCATGCCTCCTTGCAGCATGCCTAAAGGATCGCACAGTACGGACATTGCCATGCATTGCCCTGGCCACATCTGCAGTCCTCATGCCTCCTTGCAGACTAAGACACGTTCATGCAGATGAGCAGGGACCCTGGGCATCATTCTTTTCTTTTGGTGTGTTAACTGTGACCTTAATTGCCACCGTCTGTAAGATGTTAGCGTCTTAACGACCGTTCCACAGGTGCATGTTCATTAATTGTTCATGGTTCATTGAACAAGTATGGGAAACAGTGTTTAAACCCTTTACAAAAAAGAGCTGTGAAGTTATTTGGATTTTTACAAATTATCTTTGAAAGACAGGGTCGGGAAAAAGGGACGTTTCTTTTTTTTCCAGAGTTCATTAAATGTACTATTTCTATCAAAGAGTAGACTGTTAATGGATGCTAATATATTATTTATTCAATAATTACTCACACTTTGACAATGCTTGAAGACTGGCTATCTGGGATGCAAATGAAGATCTAAATGTATTGGCAAGTCTGATATCAATGTGTGAATATATTCATTGGAAAATCTTAAAATTACATAACCATCTAGAAGGTTCCATAAATAGACTGGTTATTCCACACCCTGCCCTTGTAAACCGGAGCTGTCTTTAAAGAAGAGAGACACTGAGGAGCACTATACGAGCTTCCTTCACCGTTTATGTTCCAACTTAACATCTATAAATATGTTATATTATATTATTAAAGTGTCAGTATTCTCATCTAAAGCCATCAAACATCACCTGGCATTGCTTTACAAAGAGTTCCAGTATCTCGCTGGGTGTGTGTGAGTGGAAGTAGTGAAAGAAGCCTTTTGAGACCTTCAGTGGTTATGACAGACTATTGGTTCATCTCAACCACCCTGATGTGTTCCGGTCGAATTGGACCGATTTACAAGTCTTCTCTCTGTAAAATGTAGTTCATTTAATCTGACTGTCGTAAGGTTCCACGACTTTGTCCACACAGGGCATCTGAACACACAAAATACATTTTTTATTACATTTTGGAAGTTTTATTTAACTTTTGTCCACCTGTGGTGTTCCCGGTCAAAAATGACCGGTCATTAGAAATTAATGGGTGAGACTACAATTAGTGTATAAAATTGAGTTCGGGCACATGCCCATTCATCAGATGGACTTCTTCTCCCAGACCACCACACTCCCCTTTTTGGCAACCCCTTTCATGGCAACCACCACGGGAACCTTTTCCCAATAGTATTTTTCCCCTACGGGAACCACACCTGTTGGCATTCTCACAAACAATCGCAACATCGTTTCATCGTATATAGAACTTTTCTCGCAGCTCTGGTATATAAAGCTTTTTTGAGGCCTTGCTTACAATTCATTCTGTGGCAGCACAATGACCAAATGATATTCTGTACGTGAGAATCTTGATATCTTCGATAATGACACTGGTGAGGAGGAGAGAGTCCTTGTTAAACTTTTACACAAAGTAGTCTGTGATAAATAGCGTGGCATGTTTCATCTGAGTATTTGTTAAAGTCAAAATAATCCATACGTTGTGTTTTTTTTACTCAAAAAACTAGTTGTATGAGCTCAGGACAAAGAGATCAATAGGCCATAAACAGCAAATAGAAGTTGAACTCAAGTTGATAAAAACGATCTAACACAACATTAGGTGTTAATATATGTATTATTATGGTTTATAATCAGTTATAATAGAGCGGCCATTTTTGACCGGGAACACAGAATTGATTAACATATGAAAGAAACACAAACAGGAGGATTAAGTCGTAGAGGGTGAAATCAGAAGGTAAGACTAAGTAAAGAGCATGAACACCTTCTCAATTACAAAGAGCAGTAGAGCTTTACTAACAACAACACACTCATTATCAGGACCCGGCACAGAACGGGGTGACCTTTAACCTGCCCAACATAAATCTGTCCTCAATGAGGACTGACACAGAGCTGGAAGGTGAAAGAAACATATATCTCATATATCCCGAATTTTCTATCTTTTTGGATTATATTCACTACAAATAGCCCTATCCATTCTAACACCATATCTAGAACATTAAAATACAACAACAGCAAGTTCTGTTGCATTGTAAGTATTTGGCATCAAATCATACGGGTTTCTCGAAATTCTGTGAAACATTTTTATTTTTAAATCCAAACACGGTTTTTGGAGGCCCTGACAGTGAACTGGGAGCCTATGAAAGACCCGAAGCAGACTAATCCAGCCAGGCCTGGAATAGAGCCCCATAATAAAGAGAGAAGACTCTACACAGCAGAAATAAGGCCTCTTAATGGGAAGATGAGACTCTACACAGCAGAAAAAGAGCACCATAATCAGGAGATGAGACTCTAAACACCATGAATAGAGCCCCACAATCAGGAGATGAGACTCTACACAGCATGAATAGAGCCCCAAAATCAGGAGATTAGAGTCTACACAGCAGAAATAGACCCATAATTAGGAGATTAGAGTCTACACAGCATGAATAGAGCCCCATAATCAGGAGATTAGAGTCTACACAGCATGAATAGAGCCCCAAAATCAGGAGATTAGAGTCTACACAGCAGAAATAGACCCATAATTAGGAGATTAGAGTCTACACAGCATGAATAGAGCCCCAAAATCAGGAGATGAGACTCTACACAGCATGAATAGAGCCCCAAAATCAGGAGATTAGAGTCTACACAGCAGAAATAGACCCATAATTAGGAGATTAGAGTCTACACAGCATGAATAGAGCCCCATAATCAGGAGATTAGAGTCTACACAGCATGAATAGAGCCCCAAAATCAGGAGATTAGAGTCTACACAGCAGAAATAGACCCATAATTAGGAGATTAGAGTCTACACAGCATGAATAGAGCCCCATAATCAGGAGATTAGAGTCTACACAGCATGAATAGAGCCCCAAAATCAGGAGATTAGAGTCTACACAGCAGAAATAGAGCCCCAAAATCAGGAGATTAGAGTCTACACAGCATGAATAGAGCCCCATAATCAGGAGATTAGAGTCTACACAGCATGAATAGAGCCCCAAAATCAGGAGATTATAGTCTACACAGCATGAATAGAGCCCCAAAATCAGGAGATTATAGTCTACACAGCATGAGTAGAGCCCCATAATCAGGAGATTAGAGTCTACACAGCAGAAATAGAGCCCCAAAATCAGGAGATTATAGTCTACACAGCATGAATAGAGCCCCAAAATCAGGAGACTATAGTCTACATAGCATGAGTAGAGCCCCATAATCAGGAGATTAGAGTCTACACAGCAGAAATAGACCCATAATTAGGAGATTAGAGTCTACACAGCATGAATAGAACCCCAAAATCAGGAGATTAGTCTACACAGCATGAATAGAACCCCAAAATCAGGAGATTAGAGACTACATAGCATGAATAGAACCCCAAAATCAGGAAATTAGAGTCTACACAGCATGAGTAGAGCCCCAAAATCAGGAAATTAGAGTCTACACAGCATGAATAGAGCCCCAAAATCAGGAGATTAGAGTCTACACAGCATGAATAGAGCCCCAAAATCAGGAGATTAGAGTCTACACAGCATGAGTAGAGCCCCATAATCAGGAGACTAGAGTCTACACAGCATGAATAGAGCCCCATAATCAGGAGACTAGAGTCTACACAGCATGAATAGAGCCCCAAAATCAGGAGACTAGAGTCTACACAGCAGGAATAGAGACCCATAAGCAGGTGATGAGTCTCTACACAGCAGGAATAGAGACCCATAACCATGATATTAGTCTTTACCCAGCAGGAATAGAGACCCATAATCATGAGATTAGTCTTTACTCAGCAGGAATAGAGACCCATAATCATGAGATTAGTCTTTACCCAGGAGGAATAGAGACCCATAACCAGGAGATGAGTCTTTACACAGCAGGAATAAGGTCCACAGTCAGGAGAAGAGTCTTTACACAGCAGGAATAAGGCCCACAGTCAGGAGAAGAGTCTTTACACAGCAGGAATAAGGCCCACAGTCAGGAGATAAGAGGAGACGCTGTGGAGGAAGGGATGGGCTTTCTATTTAAAATGGAGAAGAATACTGTGGTCCAAGCTCTCAATACGATGGTGTCTTTGCATACCTTGGATGCATAATGGAAGATCATTGCATGAAATGGGATTTCCCCTCTAGGTTCTTTACTCATGCATTAGTCTGGGCTTAGGCCCATGTTACAGAATAATATATAGCACAAGGAACCACGTCGCCTTAAAAAAAACTAAATCAATAACTCAACTTTAAGTCCTTTCAAGTCATAAATCGCAACACAAAGACAAAATGTAACTGTGGGAAATGAATGTTTCTCCTCACATTGTTTGTAGTGCACTGGTTTCCATGGAAACTGTTTATTGAAGATATCACTGTGAACATTTAAGACCCGTGCTACTGTAATGGCTCTGAAACAAAGCTTAGTCTACACTATATTGGAATTATGCGATTGATTTTCATTAAATCGCTTCGCTTAAAAATAAAAATAAAACCCTCAAGGAGAGAAGCGTAAGAAGCCGATAAGCCAGTTTTATGGGTATTCCTGTTCTGTGTTTCAGCTTTGAGGTTAATATTGTACACTAACATATCGACCATTAAATGACACCAGGAAATACGTGAATGGCTGTCCTAGAATACAAAATGGCAGAATCATGGGAGCTGAGAACAAAACAGTCAACTTCAAAGATGAAACTTGCGCCACAATGAGCGTGTACCAGACAGCCTCCATTAGTTACCTGCTTGCCAACGTACTATATGGCCTTAAAGAGAGTAAAGAGCGGCAGAAGTGAGTGACAAGAGAATGAGAGTCTTCAGCGCTAATGTATAAATCATACAAATTATTGAAATGAACTGAACATATCGATCTATTCTAAACAGTGGAACCACAAAGTTTGGTCAGAAGAGAGGGACCTGCCCCAAAACCCATCAATGATTCTATGTTTTACAAATAAACCTAACAATATAGATAAACACGTTTTAGCATTGCACTTTTTTGAAAACATCTTAGATAATGTAATCCCAAGGGTCGCAGAACAGGTGTGGTGTCAGGAACTGAATCAGGAAGTTAATCCAATGTGGTGTCATGAACTGAATCAGGGAAGTTAATCCAGTGTGGTGTCATGAACTGAATCAGGGAAGTTAAACCGGTGTGGTATCATGAACTGAATCAGGGAAGTTAATCCAGTGTGGTGTCAGGAACTGAATCAGGGAAGTTAATCCAGTGTGGTATCATGAACTGAATCAGGGAAGTTAAACCGGTGTGGTGTCATGAACTGAATCAGGGAAGTTAATCCAGTGTGGTGTCATGAACTGAATCAGGGAAGTTAAACCGGTGTGGTGTCAGGAACTGAATCAGGGAAGTTAATCCAGTGTGGTGTCATGAACTGAATCAGGGAAGTTAATCCAGTGTGTTGCCAGGAGTCTTTGGATGCATATTTCGAAGGAGAAAGTGTACATCCCACCAGCAGCGTGTTATCATTATTATAATTATTATTTTAACTTTTGTCTCTCTGTGTTTCATAATTTACCTTCGATTCGCAAGAGGCTGTATGTATCTCACAGGTAAAAGCATCTGAGCGAGCGAAAATGCGCCCCTCTGTCTCTCTTTCTGATCGTCTGGTTCAAACGAGGATGACATTGTTGCTGCCCGTAGCAGTGAATGCAAGGGAAGCCAGTGAGCATTTTGCCTCAATTGACAGCAAAAAAAATTTCAAAATTAGCCAATCAGCGTTGAGCGAGCTGAACTGTGAACGGTCATGGTGATGAAGAAGAAAGTTTAAAGGAAAGACAGTTGGAGGAGGTTTGTTGTCCCTCCTGTCAAATCACTTTGAGGTCAAACATCATTAACAGAAACAACTTGAATTGTTGCATCTCGTTGTGTTGTTGTCCTCCGGTGACTAGCTACTTAGCTAAAATTTGCCCTTTCTTAAAGTAACCATGTATGGAGATAGGGATTTGGACTTGTGGTTTTTACTTAATTCTCTGTACTGGCCAATGATTATAAGGGCGATTCTGATCCAAACATTAATTATACATTGTTGTGCCCCTGGCCCTAACGTTGCCCGTGAATGGAAGTTAGGCTAGTTAGGCTAGTGAGCAAGCATTTTAGCCAGGTAGTCTAGAACGACAAAAAATATAAGCGTGTACTGTATGACAGACCGTTTCCTCAACATGGAAGAGAGGAGGATGGCATTGGCGTTTCTCTACAAGTAGGGTGAGTCAACATGCTTTTCTACTTGCACGAACACACACACGTGCAAACACAAAACAGAACCATGGCCAACCATATCATATTTAGTTTATGTTGATTGGATTCAATATTTTTTGGGGGTATCTTTTAGTTGTCACTGTATTAAACTAAGCAGAAGTGATTTTGATGATGTTGAAATGGTGCTGGAATAGTGGAGACAGTTCCTGTTTTCTTTGCGACTTGAAATATCTGTCTGTGGATCTAAATCAAAAGTTGTTTAGAGCCGAAAATGTCATAAACATTAAGTTCCTTGACCATACTGTATGTTACAAGGCAATATGTATTGTGGACTTCACTAGACGGAGGTTGCTATCCGGTTTTCTGATAAAACAAAGGTCTGGTTGAATTTATTCTGCCACGGTCTTCTTATTGTCTCATCCTTTAGTCCTGTATATCACTGTGGAAAGGCTTAAAGATTAACAGCGAACCACGCAATTATCACAACGCATACAGTGTAGATGATCATACGGCTTCCCAAGTGATTTCACCAACACACCTCTACTGCATCACACACACTACACACACACTACACACACTACACACACACACACTACACACACACTACACACACTACACACACTACACACACTACACACACACTACACACACACTACACACACTACACACACACTACACACACACACACACTACACACACACTACACACACACTACACACACTACACATGCACCACACACACACTACACACACTACACACACACCACACACTACACACACACTACACACACCACACACACACTACACACACACACTACACACACACCGTTTCCACGTCATCCTCTTTCAACTTCTATGTGTTTTGAGATCCATAGGCTTTCTTTCATGCATGTGGACATATAAGGGGATACTTGGTCTCTGCTCCCCTCCAATCCCACTCCATCTCTTCCCACTGATGATTTAATAGAAACAGAGAGAGACGGACATATGAGCAATGAACCTCTCAGCCAAACCCTGTCTGTCTTCAATATATCTGTGTCCTACATTATTGGCACTGGCTCTGTGTGGAACGAGTGCATGTGTCTGAAGGCTGCACAATCTACTTGTCACTTACATCTCGCTAGATTGATTGCTTGCTTTCATTTTACTCCTGCGACTCTTTCATACTCTTGCTTGTGCCTGTAGTTTTTTTAATCTCCCGTTAACATTATGACCCACGGACATGTTTGTAATGACCTGTAAAAACACCCAGGTAATGGCTAGAATGGGTCCAATGGAATACTATACATTATCTTTCTGTTACATCTATAAGAACACTACTCTTACATCACAATACAATACATTTAAGTAATTTAATACAGTTCAAATGTTAACCAATGAGATGCCTTGAAATGAAAGCAACTTCCAAAAAATGATGATAATTATGTCTGATCTGATCTCTCAAACAATGTAAAGTAGTCTTCCGGAGACACCTGAAACCCCACCTCTTCAAGGAATACCTAGGATAGGATAAGTAATCCTTCTCACCACCCCCCCCCTTAATGATTTAGATGCACTATTGTAAAGTGGCTGTTCCACTGGATGTCAGAAGGTGAATTCACCAATTTGTAAGTCGCTCTGGATAAGAGCGTCTGCAAAATGACTTAAATGTAATGTAAAGTATGTTTAGATAGGTGTAATATAGGTGTAATATAGGTGTAATATAGGTGTAATATAGGTGTAATATAGGTGTAATATAGGTGTAATATAGGTGTAATATAGGTGTAATATAGGTGTAATATAGAGCAACGCCTGTTGATTCTTAATCTGAGGGAATCCTGATATTGACATAGTGACAACAGTAATTAATGAGGCAGTCTCGACAGCGCAGGTGAGTCAGAGAAACATTTTAGCTCTGTTTGACCCCTTTAGGTTAATGTATTCATATATGTAAATAGCTTACCATAGCTTTTATGCAAATAAGGCACATATAACTTTATTTATTTGAACACAAAATAAAATAAAATAAATACCTGATGTCATTAGGAAATGTACAGTACCAGTCTAAAGTTGAGACACATCTACTCATTCAAGGTTTATTTTTTTATTCCATTTTTTTTCTACATTGTAGAATTATAGTGAAGGCATCAAAACTATGAAATAACACATGTACCAGTAGTAACCAAAAAACTGGTAAACAAATCAAAATATATTTTTGATTATACAAACCAGATGGGATGGCGTATCGCTGCAGAATGCTGTCGCCATGCTGCTTAAGTGCGTCTCACAAAGACACGGCTGTTGGAACTAAACATTTCAAATTTGGACTCATCAGACCAAAGGACCGTTTTCCACCAGTCGAATGTCAATTGTGTGTGTTTCTTGGCCCAAGTAAGTGATTCACGCAGTCTCCTCTGAACAATTGATGTTGAGATGTGTCAGTTACTTGAACTCTGTGAAGAATTTATTTGTGCTGCAATCTGAGGTGCCGTTAACTCTAATGAACTTATCCTCTGCAGCAGAGGTGACTCTGAGAGCAAGTTTCATCATAGCGATTGAAGGTTCATGCGACTGCACTTGAAGGAACTGTCAAAGTACTTGAAATTTCCCGGATTGACTCACATCTTAAAGTAATGATGGATTGTCTTTTATCTTTGCTTATTTGAGCTCTTCATGCCATAATATGGACTTGGTCTTTTACCAAACAGGGCTATTGTCTGTATACCTTGTCACAACACAACTGATTGGCTCAAACACAATAAGAAGGAAAGAACATCCACATATTTACTTTTAACAAGGCACACCTGTTAATTGAAATGCATTCCAGGTGACTATCAGGTGACATCATGAAGCTGGTTGAGAGAATGCCAAGAGTGTGCAAAGCTGTCATCAAGGCAAAGAGTGGCTACTTTGGAGAATCTAAAATCTAAAATATATTTTGATTTGTTTAACACTTTCTCGGTTACAACATAATTCCATATCTGTTATTTCATCGTTTTGATGTTTTCACTATTAAGGTACAATGTAGAAACTATAAAAAATAAATATAATCCCAGGAATGGGTCTAAACGTTTGACTAGTACTCTATATATGAGTACATTCTAACAAAAAAAGTAACATTTGACAATAAATATATATTTTTCAAACAGCTGAAAATACAATATTTATTATTTATTAATTTCAGAATCAAGGAAATTGGAAATTGGCAGAGGGAAAGGGGGAGCGAGAGAGGGGGGGTAGAGAGAGAGAGAGAGAGAGAGAGAGAGGGGTTAGAGAGAGAGAAGGGGGAGAGAGAGAGAGTTTAGAGAGAGACAGGGGAGAGAGAGAGAGAGTTTAGAGAGAGAAAGGGGAGAGAGAGAGGGGGAGATAGAGAGGTTAGAGAGAAAAAGGGGGAGAGAGAGAGAGAGAGGGGTTAGAGAGAGAGAGGTTAGAGAGAGAAAGTGGGAGAGAGAGAGAGAGAGAGGGGGGTAGAGAGAGAAAGAGATGAGAGAGAGAGAGAAGAGGGGGAGAGAGAGAGGGGGGTACGGAGAGAGAGAGAGGTTAGAGAGAGAAAACGGGGAGAGAGAGAGAGGGGGGAGAGAGAGAGAGAGAAAGGGGGAGAGATAGATAGGAGGGGGGGGCAGAGAGGGGTAGAGAGAGAAAGAGAGAGGGGGTAGAGAGAGAGAGAGGTTAGAGAGAGAAAGGGGGGAGAGAGAGAGAGAGGGGGGTAGAGAGAGAGGTTAGAGAGAGAAAGGGGGGGGAGCGAGAGAGGGGGGTAGAGAGAGAGAGAGGGTAGAGGGGGAGAGAGAGAGGGAGAGAGAAAGGGGGAGAGAGAGAGAGAGAGGGGGAGAGAGAGAGAGAGAGAAAGGTTAGAGAGAGAAGGGGGAGAGAGAGAGAGGGGGGGGGAGAGAGAGAGAGAGAGGGGGGAGAGAGAGAGAGAGGTTAGAGAGAGAAAGGGGGAGAGAGAGAGAGGGTGGAGGGGGTAGAGAGAGAGAGAGAAAGGTTAGAGAGAGAAAGGGGGAGAGAGAGAGAGGGGGGGTAGAGAGAGAGAGGTTAGAGAGAGAAAGGGGGAGAGATAGAGAGAGGGGGGAGACAGAGAGAGAGAGAGAGAGAGAAAGGGGGAGAGAGAGAGAGAAAGGGGGAGAGAGAGAGAGGGGGTAGAGAGAGAGAGAGGGGGTAGAGAGAGAGAGAGGTTAGAGAGAGAAAGGGGGAGAGAGAGAGAGAGGGGGGTAGAGAGAGAGGTTAGAGGAAGAAACAGGGAGACAGAGAGAGAGGGGGGTAGAGAGAGAGAGAGAGGTTAGAGAGAGAAATGGGGGGAGAGAGAGAGGGGGTAGAGAAAGAGAGGTTAGAGAGAGGGGGGGAGAGAGAGGGGGGTAGAGAGAGAGAAAGGTTAGAGAGAGAGAAAGGGGGAGAGAGAGAGGGGGGTAGAGAGAGAAAGTTTAGAGAGAGAAAGGGGGGAGAGAGAGAGAGGAGGGGTTAGAGAGAGAGAGAGAGAGGTTAGAGAGAAAGGGGGGGAGAGAGAGAGAGAGAGAGGGGGTAGAGAGAGAAAGAGATGTTAGAGAGAGAAAGGGGGAGAGAGAGAGAGGGGGGTAGGGAGAGAGAGAGAGGTTAGAGAGAGAAAAAGGGAGAGAGAGAGAGAGGGGGAGAGAGAGAGAGAAAGGTTAGAGAGAGAGAAAGGGGAGAGAGAGAGAGAGAGAGGGGGGGTAGAGAGAGAGAGAGGTTAGAGAGAGAAAGGGGGGTAGAGAGAGAGAGATAAGAGAAACAGGGGACAGGGAGAGAGAGAGAGAAAGGGGGGAGAGAGAGAAAGGGGGGAGAGAGAGAGAGGGGGGTATAGAGAGAGAGAGGTTAAAGAGAGAAAGGGGGAGAGAGAGAGAGAGGGGGTAGAGAGAGAGAGAGGTTAGAGGAAGAAACAGGGAGACAGAGAGACGGGGGGTAGAGAGAGAGAGAGAGAGGTTAGAGAGAGAAATGGGGGGAGAGAGAGGGGGGTAGAGAGAAGAGAGGTTAGAGAGAGAAAGAGGAGGAGAGAGAGAGAGGGGGGTAGAGAGAGAGAGAGAGAGGTTAGAGAGAGAAAGGGGAGAGAGAGGGGGGAAGGGGGGGAGAGAGAGAGAAAGTTTAGAGAGAGAAAGGGGGAGAGAGAGAGAGGGGGGGTAGAGAGAGAGAGAGAGGTTAGAGAGAGAAAGGGGGAGAGAGAGAGGGGGGGATAGAGAGAGAGAGAGAGAGAGAAAGAGAGAAGGAGGGGTTAGAGAGAGAGAGAGGGGGGTAGGGAGATAGAGAGAGAGAGGGGGTAGAGAGAGAGAGAGGGGTAGAGAGAGAGAGAGGTTAGAGAGAAAGGGGGAGAGATAGAGGGAGAGAGAGAGGGGGTAGAGAGAGATAACGTGGGAGAGAGAGAGAGGGGGGTAGAGAGAGAGAGGGGGAGAGAGAGAGAGGGGGGGAGAGAGAGATAGAGAGAAGGGGGTAGAGAGCGAGAGGTTAGAGAGAGAAAGGGGGGAGAGAGGTTAGAGAGGGGGTAGAGAGGGAGAGGTTAGAGAGAGAAAGGGGGAGAGAGAGGTTAGAGAGGGGGGGTAGAGAGAGAGAGAGAGAGAGAGAGAGAGAGAAAGGGGGAGAGAGAGGGGGTAGAGAGAGAGAGAAAGAGAAGGAAAGGTACAGAGAGAGAGAGAGAGAGAGAGAGAGAGGGGGTAGAGAGAGAGAGAGAGAGAGGTACAGAGAGAGAGAGAGAAGGAAAGGTACAGAGAGAGAGAAAGAGAGGGAAGAACGGAATGAAGGAAGGAAGGAAGGAAGGAAGGGTACACAGAGAGAGAGAGAGGGAAAGAAAGGTAGAGAGAGAGAAGGAAAGGTACACAGAGAGAGAGGTTAGAGAGAGAAGAAAGGAATGAAGGAAGGAAGGAAGGAAGAGTACACAAAGAGAGAGAGGGAAAGAAAGGTAGAGAGAGAGAGAGAAGGAAAGAAAGAGAGTAACCATTTCTCCGTCTGGTCGCCCCTTGATTCATGGGTAGTTTTCCACACAATGAACTGCTTTCTTCAGGTTCTGCTGCCTGTCTTTCCCCAGAACCTTTTCCCCCTGCGCTGCCACACACCTTGGCTGTCCTAAGGTGTGGATGTAGGGCAGGGCGATATATCGGTATGGATCATCTACCTCCATGTATGGAGATTAATAAAACCGTCTATAAAGACATTGTGTTTAAAGTGCTAAATAAATAATATGTTCTATAAACTAGACTACTTATCTTTAAGTTTTGTCCTAGTTTGGTTGAGTATAAAACCATCAGAATGGACATTAAAGCCATTAAATCCACTTAGGATGTATCTGTTGCCATCCTAGATTCCTAGGCACTACTCATTACTTAAACAAATGCTGATGGTGTAACAATGCCAGTTTACTGATGGTGTAACAATGTCTTTACGTAAAGGCCCAGTGCAGTCCAAAAAATATTGTTTTTCTTCCTGTGTCTTGCATCAAATTGTACAACAGCTGATGAAACTAAGACTATACAAGTGTGAATGTGATCAGTGTTATTTCCTGATAGTTGCTGGTTGAAAATACAATCTTCACAGGACCTTCTAACCATCCAGTTTTGCATGGTTGGTTGGAGTTTCGGCTTGCCTGGTGACATCTCTAGGCTGTGAATTAGGTAATATACTATACTATATACTATACTATATAATGACAAAGAGAGTTTCACAGTGTTTTCCATAAGTGCAGGCTGTCGGCTAAATGGGTGATAACAGACTCACTGTCAGAACGGCTATTTTTTTAAACTTCATTAAATTAAATTGGCTTCGTTTCATTTAAAAGTTTAAATTCACTAGTCAGACAGTTAGTTTAGCCTTCTCCCGTGAAAATGAATGATGTGCATCTTCTATGGATCTATTGACAGGACAGGCGTCTGATTAAGTTTTTCAATCATATCTGTGGGTCTATTCACCTGACTTTGTATGAAAGTGGGGGTGAACAATCATTTTCCTACAATTCTATATTGCTTCTTAACTGGGAATCTATGATTACTTGACAAAATACCACATTTTTTCTTAGGTTTTCACCACAATAAACCATATTGAATGAATAGACTAGATTTAGTTTTTTTCTGACAAGATTACTAATCTAACACCTTCCCTTAGTCCCACCCACAGTGATTGATTGACAGGTCTGAAACCCTACCAACTCCGTGACTCACAAACATCCTGCCCCCTCTCCTGACAGTCCCACCCAGAGTAATTGATTGACAGGTCTGAAACCCTACCAACTCCTTGACTCACAAACATCCTGCCCCCTCTCCTGACAGTCCCACCCACAGTGATTGATTGATTGACAGGTCTAAAACCCTACCAACTCCGTGACTCACAAACATCCTGCCCCCTCTCCTGACAGTCCCACCCACAGTGATTGATTGACAGGTCTAAAACCCTACCAACTCCGTGACTCACAAACATCCTGCCCCCTTCTCCTGACAGTCCCACCCACAGTGATTGATTGACAGGCTGTACTGTTAAAGGGACAGATTACAAAATTACCAATTTACAAAATGAAACATTTGGTTTCCATACCCTAAGTGTTCACAACAGCAGAGCCAATAAAATATTTAATTAGAATTACAAACATAATTGTGGCAATTTCATATCTTGCAGTAAAACTGTAAATATGACTCTCTTTTCAAGAGAAGACAGGTTTAATAAAACCTTTAAAAAAAGGTAATCTTACCTAGAAAGTAGTACTTAGGTGATATCCAAAACAACTAACACCAAACTGAATTCATACATTTGAATCGTAAAGTCATGTCTTTCTACTCAATACCACAACTCATTAAACCAATATGGGAGGTATGTAACCTTCCTTCATTGAACGGGGCTCGTCAGTTCAAGAAAAAAAATCTTATTTACAATAATGGCCTACCCCAGCCAAACCTGGATGATAGTGGGCCAATTGGGTACTGCCCTATTGGACTCCCCCAACCACAGCTGGATGTGATACAGCCTGGATTTGAACCAAGAACTGTGGCGTTGCCACTTGCACTGAGATGCAGTGCCTTAGACCACTGCGCCACTTGGGAGCATAAAGTTTTTAAAGTATTCAATAACTTAGCTGAGTATTTCAGATGGAACCAAGGCATTAGAATGTACCAGAGGCCACCAAAATGGGGGGGGGGGGGGGTGCACGTAATTCCGTCAATAATTCTCGGCATTCATCAGACTGGTATTGACATCACCGATAGCTTTCAGAATTCGTTCAAATTAATTGGATGCAGTCGCGGCAGCCCCATTCTCATTGACAACAATTAAGTGAAGCGAAACCCCCACGGCTGGAGCCCCACAAAACACGTCATTATCGACTGTGAGAGCAGCCTTTCAACTGGTGGGATCTGTGAGAGCAGCCTTTCAACTGGTGGGATCTGTGAGAGCAGCCTTTCAACTGGTGGGATATGTGAGAGCAGCCTTTCAACTGGTGGGATCTGTGAGAGCAGCCTTTCAACTGGTGGGATCTGTGAGAGCAGCCTTTCAACTGGTGGGATCTGTGAGAGCAGCCTTTCAACTGGTGGGATCTGTGAGAGCAGCCTGGTGGGATCTGTGAGAGCAGCCTGGTGGGATCTGTGAGAGCAGCCTTTCAACTGGTGGGATCTGTGAGAGCAGCCTTTCAACTGGTGAGATCTGTGAGAGCAGCCTGGTGGGATCTGTGAGAGCAGCCTGGTGGGATCTGCGAGAGCAGCCTGGTGGGATCTGTGAGAGCAGCCTTTCAACTGGTGGGATCTGTGAGAGCAGCCTTTCAACTGGTGGGATCTGTGAGAGCAGCCTTTCAACTGGTGGGATCTGTGAGAGCAGCCTGGTGGGATCTGATTATCATTACGTATATTACCGTCTTACTGCGACTAGTTTTCTACGTGTCTTTTGATTGTTATTGATTTTGTACTGTTGAGGGAACTTGCATTTCCCTGCACCTTTTGAATCTGCTGTAAACGGTGTATGTGACGAATACACAGAGTAACATCAGCTTCAGCTACACCGACTGGACAAAACATTAGGAACACCTGATCTTTCCGTGACATAGACTGACCAGGTTAATCCAGGTGAAAGATATGATCCCGTATTGGTGTCACTTGTTAAATCCACTTCAATCACTGTACATAAAGGGGAGGAGACAGGTTAACAACACTGTCATCTCAGATTTTCAAAATATGCTTTTGAACCATAGCAAATCACTAATTTGTGTAATAGTATGCTAAGCTAGCTTAGCATTTTGAGTAGCATTTAGCACGCAACATTTTCACAAAAACCAGATAACCAAATAAATAAAATCGTTTACCTTTGAAGAGCTTCGAATGTTTTCAATGAGGGGACTCTCAGTTACATAGCAAATGTTCAGTTTTTCCTGAAAGAATCTTTGTGTAGGAGAAATCGCTCCGTTTTGTACATCACATTTGGCTACCGAAACGAACCGAAAATTCAGTCACCAAAACGTCAAACTTTTTCCGAATTAACTCCATAATATCGACCGAAACATTGCAAACGTTGTTTAGAATCAATCCTCAAGGTGTTTTTTCACATATCTCTTCATTGATATGCCGTTCGTGGAAGCCTGCTTTACCCTCAGAATTGCATGGAAAAATACCAGCAGCTGAAAAAGACGCACCAATTTCGACGGAGGACACCGGGCGGACACCTGGAAAATGTAGTCTCTTATGGTCAATCTTCCAATGATATGCCTACAAATACGTCACAATGCTGCAGACACCTTGGGGAAACGACAGAAAGGGCAGGCTCATTCCTGTCGCATTCACATCCATATAAGGAGACATTGGAAAACGGAGCCTCAAAAATCCTGCTGGTTTCCTGGTTGCCGTTTCATCTTGGTTTTGTCTGTAGCTCCTGTTCTAGGGCACCCACAGACAATATCTTTGCAGTTCTGGAAAATTCTGAGTGTTTTCTTTCCAAAGCTATCAATTATATGCATAGTCGAGCATCTTTTTGTGACAAAATATCTTGTTTAAAACGGGAACGTTTTTCATCCAAAAATGAAATTGCGCCCCCAGAGTTTCAAGAGGTTATTAAAAAAGGATTTTTAAGACAATTGAGACATGGATTGTGTATGTGTACCATTCAGAAGGTGAATGGCCAAGACAAAAGATTTAAGCACCTTTGAACTGGGTATGATAGTAGGTGCCAGGCACACCGGTTTGAGTATGTCAAGAACTTAAATGCTGCTGGGTTTTTCACGTTCAACAGTTTCCCGTGTGTATCAGAATGACACATCCAAGGACATCCAGCCAACTTGACACAACTGTGGGAAGCATTGGAGTCAACATGGACCAACATCCCCATGGAACACTTCAAACCTTGTAGAGTTCATGGCCCGAAGAATTGAGACTGTTCTGAGAGCAAAAAAGGAGGTGCAACTCAGTATTAGGATGATGATAAAAATGATCTAAAATAAATGTATGGAAGGGGGGTACTGAGATATCCATAGGCCATGTTTATGCACCCAGACATACCAGAATTTCTCTTCCTTCTCTTCTTCCTGGAAACACTGTGGTGATGGATGGAGGCACTTGCCCTCGGCTCCCAGAGAAGAGAACATTCTCACTCCTCCAAAGTCACCTTGCCTCCACAAACAAATTGCTTTTTTTAGGACTCTTTTTATTTTCCCCATAGGGCCAATTCAATATGGCCGCCGTTTGGAGAATGTACATTTTTTTTTTAAGTGTGTCACATGACATAGAGTTAAAAGAAAATCTAGACACTTTGTACCACTGAAGTTTATCATGTATATTTTAAGGTCAGGAATTGTGGGAAAATTGGTTGCTATTGAAGTGGTCTCGGAGATCCTGACCTTTACCGAGTGTCATGACGTTGCCCTCTTTGGGTACAGCGAGCACCCCTCCCTCTGCACCTGCTCTTTTCAATCCACCATCCCCCTACCCCCTGTCTCCTACACCCAGGCTGCTGTGGTCAGTGAGAGGTCATAAATTCCTGGTGGAGATTATCTCCTCATATGTCACATCCTGACCTTAGTTCCTTTTTATGTCTCTGTTTAACCTCTTGAATCTATAGGGGCGCTATTTCATTATTGTATAAAAAAACGTGCCCGTTTTTAAGTGCAATATTTTGTCACAAAAAGATGCTCGACTATGCATATAATTGACAGCTTTGGAAAGAAAACACTCTAACGTTTCCAAAACTGCAAAGATATTATCTGTGAGTGCCCCAGAACTGATGCTACAGGCTAAACCAAGATGAAACTTCAAACAGAAAATGAGCAGGAGTTTTGAGGCACTGTTTTTCATTGTCTCCTTATATGGCTGTGAATGCGCAAGGAATGAGCCTGCCCGATCTATCGTTTCCCCAAGGTGTCTGCAGCATTGTGACGTATTTGTAGGCTTATCATTGGAAGATTGACCATAAGAGACCACATTTACCAGGTGGCCGCCCGGTGTCCTGCGCCGAAATTGTAAAATAAAGTGAAATAAAAGAGCAAATGATTCCTATCTCCATCTGCGGCCACTCTCTCTCTCTCTCTCCATTTCCTGCTTTTCTCCTGTCAGATAAATCCATTTCCTGCTTTTCTCCTGTCAGACAAATCCATTTCCTGCTTTTCTCCTGTCAGACAAATCCATTTCCTGCTTTTCTCCTGTCAGACAAAACCATTTCCTGATTTTCTCCTGTCAGACAAAACTATTTCCTGCTTTTCTCCTGTCAGACAAATCCATTTCCTGCTTTTCTCCTGTCAGACTAATCCATTTCCTGATTTTCTCCTGTCAGACAAATCAATTTCCTGCTTTTCTCCTGTCAGATAAATCCATTTCCTGCTTTTCTCCTGTCAGACAAATCCATTTCCTGCTTTTCTCCTGTCAGATAAATTCATTTCCTGCTTTTCTCCTGTCAGACAGTCATTGCCTGCGTATCACATTCATATTTCTTCAAGGACCTGAAAGCTGCTAGATGGATATGAAGCCAAACGAGAGATCCATCTCCTCTACCGCTCCATCTCTCAACTCTTGCATCTCTCCATCCATTCATCCTTCAGCCGAATGGCTGTATTCATTTGGATCTGCTCAGACAGCTAACGGAGCTCTTAGGCAAAGCATTCACAAAGAGAGAGAGAGAGCTATTGAACTCACAATCTTGCCATTTCCAGTGCAACACTTTTACAAACAGAACCTTGAGCAGCAATACAATCCCAGCCCGTGTGCTCCCTTTCTAAAGTACTTGTTTTCACATAACACTAGATCATTCAACAGTCAATGGAGATGCTAATGGAGATGCTAATGGAGATGCTAATGGAGATGCTAATGGTGATGCTAATAACTAATTTATTCGTGTAGCTCAATCAACTTGGCTGCCTAGACTGGTGTACTGTAACTAGCTACTGTAGCTGTGTAGGGGCGGTCTTCCCTGGGTAGACTGATGTTTCTGGTGCTGCAGGGTAGACAGATCATTCCTGCTGTTGGACTGTCGGATGATGCAACTCTCTGTCAATAGACACTGCAACAACAGACAGCTTGTTTCAACAGCTTCAGTCCTGTCCTCAGTATGTGTGTGTGTGTGTGTGTGTGTGTGTGTGTGTGTGTGTGTGTGTGTGTGTGTGTGTGTGTGTGTGTGTGTCTGTAGGGGACTTACTTACTTACTTTATTGTCCCCATGGGGGAAAATTTGTTGCAGTGTCATGCACACATTTAAAGTGGCGTTTAAATACAAAACCAAATTGATAATACAAATTTCATAACAGTTACGCCAATAAAAATAATAATAGTAAGAAATAAAACCTGAAGTAAAAGAGAAGAAGAGACGAGCCTGCTGGCCTTACGGAGTCAATGGGAACATTCCCCGAGCTATTCAGGAGGGGTATCACACCTGGCACAAATGATTGTCTCGTTCTGTTTTTCCTGCTGAGGGGTGCCCTATACCTGCGCCCAGAGGGGAGTAAATCACAGTCCAGGTACAGGGGGTGGCTTGGGTCTAAAATGATTTTGTGAGCCTTTACGGAGGACCCTGACTTTAAAGATCTCATCCAGGCGTGCCTGTTTGACTCCAAGTACCTTGCAGAGGGCCCTGACCTTAAAGATCTCATCCAGGCCTGTCTGTCTGACTCCAAGTACCTTGTGGAGGGCCCTGACCTTAAAGATCTCATCCAGGCCTGTCTGTTTGACTCCAAGTACCTTGCAGAGGGCCCTGACCTTAAAGATCTCATCCAGGCCTGTCTGTTTGACTCCAAGTACCTTGCTTGCTGTAGTGATAATCCTTCTCAGCATGTTTCTCTGGCTGACAGTGGCATTGCCAAACCAACAAACAATACAAAAAGTGAAAATACTCTCAATAAAGGTTTTTTAAAACAGAGTCAGTATAGTACAGTCTATATTAAAATAACCCAACTGTTTTAGAAAGTACAGTTGGCTCAGATCAGATCTGGTACATTTACTCCACTGTAGCTTATTGTCCAAAAGGACACACATATATTTATATTCCTCTGTGGTGGGGAGGGATACTGTATACTGTATGTGTGTGCGTGTGTGTTGTGTGTTGGGGGGGGTACTGTGTGTGTGTGTGTGTGTGTGTGTGGGGGGGGGGGGGGGCAGTGGTGTGTTACAAGTAGCCGCACACACAAACACACACAGAGTGCTTTGTTCACCATTCAACATCCTGTTTGATCAACACTAATGCTATTCAAATTGTATATGTATGCATGCAACGTGTGTGTGTGCCTACATGTAAGTGTGTGTGTGTGTGGTTTGATGCAGGTTTCTAAGTGTATCTATTAACAACGCCAGTGTGACTTCTCAGGGGTAAATGATAGCAAGCTGAGTTACTTATTCAATGACATTCACTGAGTAATGAAACTTATCAACAGGCCTGAGGCCTTGGCTAGCTGGTACAATAACAACAGGAGTCATCTAAATAAACAGTGTGTATTCTGAATTTTACAAAGAAAATGTGTGTGTGTGTGTTTGTGTGTGCCTCCGTGTGTGTGTGTGCCTCCATGTTTGTGTGTGTGTGTGTGTGTGTGTGTGTACCTCCATGTTTGAGTGTGTGTGTGTGTGTGTGTGTGTGTGTGTGTGTGTGTGTGTGTGTGTGTGTGTGTGTGTGTGTGTGTGTGTGTGTGTGTGTGTGTGTGTGTGTGTGTGTGTGTGTGCCTCCATGTGTGAGTGTGTGTGTGTGTGTGTGTGTGTGTGAGTGTGTGTGTGTGTGTGTGTGTGTGTGTGTGTGTGTGTGTGTGTGTGTGTGTGTGTGTGTGTGTGTGTGTGTGTGTGTGTGTGTGTGTGTGTGTGTGTGTGTGTGTGTGTAACCCAGTGGGTAACCCAGTGACGTATATAAACCCTGGGGTGATGATGAAATGTATTATCCTCGCGCCTCTTTGATTACCACCACCACAATAGCAGGATGAACCACAGCATTAAGCCAATGCAGACACCAACCTCCTAAATAATCCTGTAATGTTCACTCTTATAAAGGTATACACTGAGTACAATAAACACTATGTACACCTTCCTAATATTGAGTTTCATCCACGTTTCCCTCAAAACATCCTCAATTCGTCAGGGTATGGACTCTACAAGGTGTCGAAAGCGTTCCATGGGAATACTGGCCCATGTTGACTCCAATGCTTCAGACAGTTGTGTTAAGTTGGCTGGATGTCCTTTGGGTGATGGAGCATTCTTGATACACACGGGAAACTGTTGAGTGTCGAAAAAATTAACCGCAGCGTTGCAGTTGTTGACACATACAGGTGCACCTGTTACCTACTGCCATACCCCGGGTCAAAGACACTTAAATATTTTGTCTTGCCCATGTCTCAATTGTCCCTAGGCTTAAAACTCCTTCAATAACGCATCTCCTCCCCTTCATCTACACTGATTGAAGTGGATTTAACAGGTGACATCAATAAGGGATCATATCTTTTACCTGGATTCACCTGGTCATTGTCTGTCATGGAAGTAGTAGACTCAGCGCGCAGCTACTTCACTGAATACAGGTCAACCGTCTATCCATGGCATATGACACCCTCCCTCATGAATACTCATGACGTTAAAATCAAAGTCAGTATTGTACCTTACTTATTTCACGGGAGGTTGGTGACTTAATTGGAGAGGACGGTCTCGTGCTAAAGGCTGGAGCCATTATTATTGGCCGTCCTCCCCTCAGCAGCCTCCATTGACTTATTTCCTATGGCAACACAACCTATGCAGTAGCTGGCAGCAACTCTGCTACAGTTGTTTGAGCACAAACCACTACCATCCTCCAGGTTTCTGGGTCTGATTCGCTGTTACAGCCACACCTCCTTCCATCCTCTGGGTCTCTGTGTCTGATTCGCTGTTACAGCCACATCTCCTTCCATTCTCTGGGTCTCTGTGTCTGATTAGCTGTTACAGCCACACCTCCTTCCATCCTCTGGGTCTCTGTGTCTGATTAGCTGTTACAGCCACACCTCCTTCCATCCTCCAGGTCTCTGGGTCTGATTCGCTGTTACAGCCACACCTCCTTCCATCCTCCAGGTCTCTGGGTCTGATTCGCTGTTACAGCCACACCTCCTTCCATCCTCCAGGTCTCTGGGTCTGATTCGCTGTTACAGCCACACCTCCTTCCATCCTCCAGGTCTCTGTGTCTGATGAGCTGTTACATCCACATCTCCTTCCATCCTCTGGGTCTCTGCGTCTGATTCGCTGTTACAGCCACACCTCCTTCCATCCTCCAGGTCTCTATGTCTGATTAGCTGTTACAGCCACACCTCCTTCCATCCTCTGGGTCTCTGTGTCTGATTTGCTGTTACAGCCACACCTCCTTCCATCTTCCAGGTCTCTGGGTCTGATTCGCTGTTACAGCCACATCTCCTTCCATCCTCTGGGTCTCTGTGTCTGATTCGCTGTTACAGCCACATCTCCTTCCATCCTCCAGGTCTCTGGGTCTGATTCGTTGTTACATCCACACCTCTGATGTAATAAAGACAACTTGAAGCGAGCTTCTACAGTATGAGAGTTTTACTACCAGGTAAAGAAAGCCGTATGGATTTTAAAATAGCTATAGATAAAGTATAATTCTATCCAGAAGAAAATGTCAATGTTATATTGCATTCCCCTCAGTGTACACAACTAAGAAATGGCTCATGCAACATAAACTAAGATGTCATATTTCTGACAAAGTACTGCTACCGATACAGGTGCATTATGACTAGAACATGGGTTAGGCAAGAGAATGGTCGTGATCAGGCAAAAAGGTCAAAACCAGATCAGAGTCCAGGAGGTACAGAGTGGCAGACAGGCTCGTGGTCAAGGCAGGTGGGTACAGAGTCCAGAAACAGGCAAGGGTCAAAAACCGGGAGGACTAGAAAAAGGAGAATGCAAAAAGCAGGAGAACGGAAAAAACGCTGGTCGACTTGGAAACATACAAGACGAACTGACACAGAGAGACAGAAAACACAGGGATAAATACACTGGGGAAGATCAGTGACACCTGGAGGGGGTGGAGACAATCACAAGGACAGGTGAAACAGATCAGGGCGTGACAGTAAGAGAAAGCCTATTGGCTAAGAAATAAAATAAAAGTCAAGATGTGGAAAAACGTGTCAGTTGATCTAGTGGATTTCAGGCAGAATCACTAATATAGGCATAAGCCTGTGGGAGGGAGGAGAGGAGAGTTTAATTTCTCTCCAGCTGGACTTCTCTGGTTCTGTTTCCCAGTTCTCCCTCAGAAGGGAAGATACTCTACTGCCACCTGCTGGTGATATACTGTGGTGGCGCAATAACTAAAATAATTGGGACCATTTTGAATCCTAGAACTAGAAAATAAATAAGAATTAATTTGGTCACGAGACTCCATTAGTCACTGTCATAGATCTTCAGATCAATGGATCAGCCAAACACACACACACACACGTGCAGACACACACACACTGGCACACCCACACGCGGACACACACACACACACACATGCAGACCCCCCCCCCCCATACACACACACACAAACACACACACAGCACAGACATGATGGTCTAAAATCACTACTACACACTCAATTCATATAGAGGTCAACATTCAGTAGATCTGCCTGTCAATAATCACGCTATTGATCCAGACCCACAGAATGACCTCTGTTACCTTTTACTATTTATATGTTGTGCAACTGAGAATGTGTGTGTGTGTGTGTGTGTGTGTGTGTGTGTGTGTGTGTGTGTGTGTGTGTGTGTGTGTGTGTGTGTGTGTGTGTGTGTGTGTGTGTGTGTGTGTGTGTGTGTGGGCCCAACAGCAGTTGTCTTCCTGCCATTCTCTGTAATTTCCCGTCTTATCCAATAGAGCGGAGGTCGCAGGGAAAGACAGATATATATCGACAGACCTGAAACACACATTACTCTCCTTGTGTTATTTAAATTAAGTCCATATCTCCAATAACGTGCTTTGGATTCAGCGGCTCCGCTGGTGGAAATACAACAGGGAGAGAGAAAGGGAAAGAAAGGGGAAGGACAGACGGAAGCGCAGGGGGGAGACGACAACGAGATGACAACAATTCCACCTGTCACTCTTAAATCACAAGAAGGTTAACTTGGCTGGCGTACACTGCAGAACCAAAGAGAAGGGCCAATCACCTATAACCATGTCTCTGACTTACTGCCAACAATGTTAATAGGACTGAAGTTGGGATGGAGGGGGGGAGGGAGGGGGGGGGAGGGAGGGAGGGAGGGAGGGAGGGAGGGAGGGGGAGGGAGGGAGGGAGGGAGGGGGAGGGAGGGGAGGGAGGGAGGGAGGGAGGGAGGGAGGGAGGGGAGGGAGGGAGGGAGGGAGGGAGGGAGGGGGGAGGGAGGGGGGAGGGGGGAGGGGGAGGGAGGGAGGGAGGGAGGGAGGGAGGGAGGGAGGGAGGGAGGGGGGGAGGGAGGGAGGGAGGGAGGGGAGGGAGGGAGGGAGGGAGGGAGGGAGGGAGGGAGGGAGGGGGAGGGGAGGGAGGGAGGGAGGGGGAGGGGGAGGGGGGGAGGGAGGGAGGGAGGGAGGGAGGGAGGGAGGGAGGGAGGGAGGGAGGGAGGGAGGGAGGGAGGGAGGGAGGGAGGGAGGGAGGGAGGGAGGGAGGGAGGGAGGGAGGGAGGGAGGGAGGGAAAAACAGGGAAGTCATACTGAGACTAAAGTTTCTTTTAAAAATCATCCCTGCACAATACAAAAACAAGCTAATACAACAGAATATTTAAACATAAGTATAGCCAATATACACAGATGAACAACACAGTCAATTTAAACAAACACATCCTTCATTATAAAACATCCTCTGTCAGCAGTCTGAATCCTCCGTCAGCAGTCTGAATCCTCCGTCAGCGGTCTGAATCCTCCGTCAGCGGTCTGAATCCTCCGTCAGCGGTCTGAATCCTCTGTCAGCAGTCTGAATCCTCTGTCAGCAGTCTGAATCCTCTGTCAGCAGTCTGAATCCTCCGTCAGCGGTCTGAATCCTCCGTCAGCGGTCTGAATCCTCCGTCAGCGGTCTGAATCCTCCGTCAGCGGTCTGAATCCTCCGTCAGCGGTCTGAATCCTCCGTCAGCGGTCTGAATCTTCCGTCAGCGGTCTGAATCCTCCGTCAGCGGTCTGAATCCTCCGTCAGCAGTCTGAATCCTCTGTCAGGGACTTGAAAGCATCCAAACAAAACGTATCTTGGTGATTATTCTAACATGGGGTGCAAGGAAATTAAGTAAACCAATCCAATTTAAACCTTTAACAGTGTTGTTAGGTAAGTCGGAAGCTGACGGAGCAAAGCTTTGGAAACGAAAATAGTGTTAAGATGTACGTGACTTTATTGACAACCTTTTGGTAAAGAATGCAGTGATGAGTAATAAAAGGGTCTCTGTAGGTTGGTGGAAATCCCTGTTGACTGAGAAGCCGGCATCACCATTATGTAGATCGGCAAAAAATGATCCAAACACTGAAGTAAAAATGATGATGAATAAAAAAGTAAGTACATTTATCGATCTGACTCCATTACTATGTGAATAGATACAACAGGTCTCTGGATGAATCTAGTCAAGGTAGCGAGTCTTGCATCAGTATGACTTTAATTAATCAACATGTTTCTAACTTTTCACCGTTATGCAACTATTACGAGACTGGATTCAAATAGATAATCCAGCCCAGCAATGTGCTCGCGTTCTTTTATTAAGTTAAGTAAATCAGAGATGTGTACAGTGTAATTAACAATTATGCCACGGCCGTTGGTGGAAGAAGGTGAGGACCAAAGCGCAGCACGTGTTTTTCATTTATTAAATAGAACTGAACAATAAATACAAAGTAACAAAAAGAACAACCGAAACAACTCTGTCAGGTACAAAACAGAAAGCAACTACCCACACAACCCATGTGGGCAAGAGCTACCTAAGTATGTTTCTAAATTAGAGACAACGACAGACAGCTGTCCCTGATTGAGAACCATATCCGGCCAAAAACAAAGAAATACAAAAACATAGAAAAAGGAACATAGAATGCCCACCCTAGTCACACCCTGGCCTAACCAAAATAGAGAATAAAAACCTCTCTATGGCCAGGCCTTGACAAACTATCAAATTATAGGCATATAGACAAAATAAATACTCTAATTAATTTACTCAATTCAACTAATATAATTAATTAATTCACAATAAAACCATTCCGGTGAACATGAAATGCATGATACATTACATAATTACACAGAGTATGACTATCACCAATATGTTATGACTTAATATGGTAGTCCTGCTGACTAGAGAGAGACAACATCTGTTTCCTGCTGACTAGAGAGAGACAACATCTGTTTCCTGCTGACGAGAAAGAGACAACATCTGTTTCCTGCTGACGAGAGAGAGACAACATCTGTTTCCTGCTGACTAGAGAGAGACAACATCTGTTTCCTGCTGACCAGAGAGACAACATCTGTTTCCTGCTGACGAGAGAGAGACAACATCTGTTTCCTGCTGACGAGAGAGAGACAACATCTGTTTCCTGCTGACGAGAGAGAGACAACATCTGTTTCCTGCTGACGAGAGAGAGACAACATCTGTTTCCTGCTGACTAGAGAGAGACAACATCTGTTTCCTGCTGACCAGAGAGAGACAACATCTGTTTCCTGCTGACTAGAGAGAGACAACATCTGTTTCCTGCTGACTAGAGAGAGACAACATCTGTTTCCTGCTGACGAGAGAGAGACAACATCTGTTTCCTGCTGACTAGAGAGAGACAACATCTGTTTCCTGCTGACTAGAGAGAGACAACATCTGTTTCTTGCTGACTAGAGAGAAACAACATCTGTTTCCTGCTGACTAGAGAGAGACAACATCTGTTTCCTGCTGACTAGAGAGAGACAACATCTGTTTCCTGCTGACTAGAGAGAGACAACGTCTGTTTCCTGCTGACTAGAGAGAGACAACATCTGTTTCCTGCTGACGAGAGAGAGACAACATCTGTTTCCTGCTGACTAGAGAGAGACAACATCTGTTTCCTGCTGACGAGAGAGAGACAACGTCTGTTTCCTGCTGACTAGAGAGAGACAACGTCTGTTTCCTGCTGACTAGAGAGAGACAACATCTGCTTCCTGCTGACTAGAGAGAGACAACAGCTGCTTCCTGCTGACTAGAGAGAGACAACATCTGTTTCCTGCTGACTAGAGAGAGACAACAGCTGCTTCCTGCTGACTAGAGAGAGACAACATCTGTTTCCTGCTGACGAGAGAGAGACAACATCTGTTTCCTGCTGACTAGAGAGAGACAACATCTGTTTCCTGCTGACGAGAGAGAGACAACGTCTGTTTCCTGCTGACTAGAGAGAGACAACGTCTGTTTCCTGCTGACTAGAGAGAGACAACATCTGCTTCCTGCTGACTAGAGAGAGACAACAGCTGCTTCCTGCTGACTAGAGAGAGACAACATCTGTTTCCTGCTGACTAGAGAGAGACAACAGCTGCTTCCTGCTGACTAGAGAGAGACAACATCTCATCTGTTTCCTGCTGACTAGAGAGAGACAAAATCTGTTTCCTGCTGACTAGAGAGAGACAACATCTGTTTCTCAAAAAAAAGCCCACTTTAAATCTTAGTTTCTTAACAAGCTCATTTGCATGTTTTTTAAACGTTAAATCAATGTCAAGGTATTTGTATGCAGGGACTTGTTTGATTATAGAACCATCACTTGAAAACAGCAATTAGTTTGACCTGCATTAAGCTCAAGTTTTAAATCAGTAAGGCTTCCTGTAAGGACTATAGACTTGTCACAGTCAGGTCAGCAGTCGGGGCAATTGCGTACATTATAGTATCATCCGCATATAGATGAAATGTAGACGATTTAACAGATTGAGCAAAAGCGTTTATGTAAATAGTGAAGAGAACTGTTCCTAGTATGTGGAACACCTTTGAGTACTTCTTGAAATTCTGACCCCATCAATCACGAAGGCCTAAGTTCTGTTACTAAGATAATCATGAAACAATGAGGAGGTGTTTGACCCAGGCAAAAACAAGAACAACTTGTTCAAAAAAATACCATGATCAACAGTATTAAATGAATTTCACAGGTCCACAAACAAGGCAGCAGGATTCATTTTAGTGTCTAAAGCATTGACAATATCATTAACTACTAATGTGGTTGCTGTGATAGTGATGTGTCATGGCCTAAACCCAGATTGATTTGTATTCAAAATACCATGATCAGATAAAAAAGAGCAAAGTTGCTTATTTACTAAAGATTAGAGACTCTTAGCTAGACATAGAAGCCCAGAGATGGGACTATAATTAACAAGATCACTACTATTCCCACTCTTATGGAATGGCAGCACATAAGCTGTTCTCCATACCTTACGAATATTCCCTGAAAACATCGTTAGATTTATGATATGGGTTACTGAGGCAGCAATGGGGGGGCACGTTTGACACCACACCCAGCTCCAGTTGCCCCTGTGGATGTCTTGGTATCTATAGCCAGTAAGACATCACTCCAGTTGCCCTGTGGATGTCTTGGTATCTATAGCCAGTAAGGCATCACTCCAGTTGCCCCTGTGGATTTCTTGGTATCTATAGCCAGTAAGACATCACTCCAGTTGCCCTGTGGATGTCTTGGTATCTATAGCCAGTAAGGCATCACTCCAGTTGCCCTGTGGATGTCTTGGTATCTATAGCCAGTAAGGCATCACTCCAGTTGCCCTGTGGATGTCTTGGTATCTATAGCCAGTAAGGCATCACTCCAGTTGCCCTGTGGATGTCTTGGTATCTATAGCCAGTAAGGCATCACTCCAGTTGCCCTGTGGATGTCTTGGTATCTATAGCCAGTAAGGCATCACTCCAGTTGCCCTGTGGATGTCTTGGTATCTATAGCCAGTAAGGCATCACTCCAGTTGCCCTGTGGATGTCTTGGTATCTATAGCCAGTAAGTCCAAGTATCTATAGCCATCATCACTCCAGTTGCCCTGTGGATGTCTTGGTATCTATAGCCAGTAAGGCATCACTCCAGTTGCCCTGTGGATGTCTTGGTATCTATAGCCAGTAAGGCATCACTCCAGTTGCCCTGTGGATGTCTTGGTATCTATAGCCAGTAAGGCATCACTCCAGTTGCCCTGTGGATGTCTTGGTATCTATAGCCAGTAAGGCATCACTCCAGTTGCCCTGTGGATGTCTTGGTATCTATAGCCAGTAAGGCATCACTCCAGTTGCCCTGTGGATGTCTTGGTATCTATAGCCAGTAAGGCATCACTCCAGTTGCCCTGTGGATGTCTTGGTATCTATAGCCAGTAAGGCATCACTCCAGTTGCCCTGTGGATGTCTTGGTATCTATAGCCAGTAAGACATCACTCCAGTTGCCCTGTGGATGTCTTGGTATCTATAGCCAGTAAGACATCACTCCAGTTGCCCTGTGGATGTCTTGGTATCTATAGCCAGTAAGGCATCACTCCAGTTGCCCTGTGGATGTCTTGGTATCTATAGCCAGTAAGGCATCACTCCAGTTGCCCTGTGGATGTCTTGGTATCTATAGCCAGTAAGACATCACTCCAGTTGCCCTGTGGATGTCTTGGTATCTATAGCCAGTAAGGCATCACTCCAGTTGCCCTGTGGATGTGGATGTCTTGGTGGATCTATAGCCAGTAAGGCATCATCCAGTTGCCCTGTGGATGTCTTGGTATCTATAGCCAGTAAGGCATCACTCCAGTTGCCTGTGGATTTCTTGGTATCTATAGCCAGTAAGACATCACTCCCCTGCAGTTGCCCTGTGGATGTCTTGGTATCTATAGCCAGTAGTTGCCCTGTGGAGGTATCATCAGTAACATCCAGTTGCCCTGTGGATGTCTTGGTATCTATAGCCAGTAAGGCATCACTCCAGTTGCCCTGTGGATGTCTTGGTATCTATAGCCAGTAAGGCATCACTCCAGTTGCCCTGTGGATGTCTTGGTATCTATAGCCAGTAAGGCATCACTCCAGTTGCCCTGTGGATGTCTTGGTATCTATAGCCAGTAAGACATCACTCCAGTTGCCCTGTGGATGTCTTGGTATCTATAGCCAGTAAGGCATCACTCCAGTTGCCCTGTGGATGTCTTGGTATCTATAGCCAGTAAGGCATCACTCCAGTTGCCCTGTGGATGTCTTGGTATCTATAGCCAGTAAGACATCACTCCAGTTGCCCTGTGGATGTCTTGGTATCTATAGCCAGTAAGGCATCATCACTCCTGTGGAGTTGCCCTGTGGATGTCTTGGTATCTATAGCCAGTAAGACATCACTCCAGTTGCCCTGTGGATGTCTTGGTATCTATAGCCAGTAAGACATCACTCCAGTTGCCCTGTGGATGTCTTGTATCTTGCCAGTAAGGCATCACTCCAGTTGCCCTGTGGATGTCTTGGTATCTATAGCCAGTAAGACATCACTCCAGTTGCACTGTGGATGTCTTGGTATCTATAGCCAGTAAGGCATCAATGACTTATTATTCTGTGTATTACAAAAATGGAAAAACTGAAAAATTCCCAAATCTTTTAAAAAGACCATTAAATGCATTAATGATGACATTTTTGTCCGTAATGGTTCCAGAGTCTGAATTAATTTGTTGGGGCAGAGAGGAGGAAGGACAACCCTTCAAGGATTTGACAGTTTTCCAGAATTTAGATGGATTCCCCTTCCAATCAGAAAGTGGCTACATGAGATTTAGCCTTTCTGATTAGTCTTACACATTGATTCCTCAGTTGCCTAAAATATTGCCAATCCAGGCCTAATCCTGTGTTTCTGGCCTTGACCCGAGGCAACATTTCTCAAACAAATGACTTCTGATAATTCAGAAGTTAACCAGGCATTCAATCTATCTTTAACTCTCAGAGTTTTGAAGGGGCATGATTATCTACAATAGTGTTGAAGACATTTACACTAAAAAATGAAAACTAAATCCGTTTCAGGGATGTGATACAATCAAGGTCACTAAAATAAAGAGCCCTTGAAAACACCTTGTTTACTAAGGTTTGTCAGTTAATCTTAGTGACATAAGGCTTAGATTTACCTCTGACACAGACAACACTGCAATGGTTAGTATTCTTCAAAATAAGATAAATCAAGGTGTATTGTGATGGATCTTTAGGGTTCGGCCACGTAAGCTCAGTTATCAGCTGAGACAGGTTTACCTCAGAACAAATATATTTCAGCGTATCTGACACTGGCGTCCTCAATATTAAAATCGACCATAATTAATAGTTCAAACTTACCGTAATTAGATACACTCCTACTAGTGTCAGCTGGTTATTATGACCAAGGTCCACATTAAGAACGAGATAATCAAACTGCTTAGGGACAGAGGTAGCAAGAGATTCTGTCTAATCAGCAAACATTAAAACAGAACAGTAACTCATCACTGTCCAGCACAGAATTATTCAACCAAATGTCAGAAATTACCAGAATGTCCATGGTGGATTGAGAAGCAAGAATTTCAATCTAATACATCTGACATTTTACATGAACAAATCCAAGACAGCAGCTGGGGAATTTCAGGTCAGATGGAGTCTCAAAATACAAGCTGGGCTGTTAACCCCTTTTTGAAAATACCATGGTATCGGTTTGAATAGATGTATAGATGCAAGATTATCTAGAACTGACACATTCGGCCTATACCTCGATTGGGGAAGTGGGTTAAAACAAGAGTCAATGAGGGTTATCTGTTGCAGGCCTGCAGTATGATGACAATGCTGATCATTTCTGGTTGGGATTTACCTGAACAGGACTTGGAGTGCTAATGAATCAATCTCTCAGCACAAACTTGAAATGCGACGACAGGGTCCAGGCACCAAGATAATTTGGAGGGACCCCATTCTCTCTGTCGAGCATCTTCTGTTTTCAAAAGGTGTCGAAGTTACCCACAAAATAACTCTAACAGTAGACTCGTAGCCAGTCGTGTAGTGCCAGCAGCCTACTGAATCGATCCATGCTACGATTCAGTGACGGCACTGGGCCTGAAATAATTGGACGTTTGTTGGAGTCTTTCAGAGTTCCAATCACTTTAAAATCCTGTTTCATACATGCCAAGCATCCTAATGACATTTGATCCCACATGGACAACAACAGTGACAGCCCCAGTGTTCTGGTAGGAAGCAGCCCAGTAATGCCTTGTACCTGAGCCCTGATAGCACAAGGTTTTTGCCTTGGGATCCGAGATGTTTCTCACCACATAGCTGGCGATAATAACGCCTGGTGATAGGGCAGAGAAAGTTGGTTTGTTCCCACCTCTTTTCAAAGACACAATTCAACCTCCTGGCACTAGAGTCAGTTGTTCATTTACAGAGACTCACAGACACATCAGAGTGAGAGTCGTTGACTCAGTCAATGTTACGTCAACATGACCTTGTACCTAAACACACTTTTCAAGCCTATATGATCAAATCAAATTACCTCACAGTTTATTGGTCATATGCACAGGATGCAATGAAATGGGACCATTATCTAAGATCAGATTAATCACAAACAAGATCTTAATAACACTCACAGCTTACGATGGCCTCCGGCGCTGTACTATATTACATTAAATAATCATTACATGTTCTTCTATTGCCGATTCCTCTGGTGTTTAACAGATAAACTGATGTTTTCAAGCAGGTCAATGAAAATATAAACTACTTGATGTTACAGGAACTCAAACAAGCTAAAGTTTCCAAGTCTTAGAGGAATCTATAGTGCGCTATTATCTAAGGAGATTTAAGGCTGGATTAAATCACATTGGATGTTTTATAGGGTCAGGTGAAAGGTCAGCTGATGGTCACCTGATAGGTCACCTGATGCTGAGGCCATCTTGGTTCGGAATAGTTTCCATTAAATCATTCGGATTACTGTGTAAATACTACAATGAGGACTTGAATGGAGCCCTTTCAGTCAGAATATGAAGGAATGTCTCTAGCGCCCCCTAGTGGCTGCAACATCTATTAAAACACCTCAGAAAGGAAACAAACAGCGAGTACCTTTAGACGTCTTCAGAGGGGTCTTCAAAGTGTGTGCATCTTTGTCTGTGTGTGTGTGTGTGTGTGTGTGTGTGTGTGTGTGTGTGTGTGTGTGTGTGTGTGTGTGTGTGTGTGTGTGTGTGTGTGTGTGTGTGTGTGTGTGTGTGCATCTTTGTCTGTGTGTGTGTGTGTGCGTCTTTGTGTGTGTGCGTGTGTGTGTGTGTGTGTCTCTGTCTGTGCGCGTGTTTGTGTGTGTGTGTGTGTGTGTGTGTGTGCGCGTCTTTGTCTGTGTGTGTGTGTGTGTGTGTGTGCGTCTTTGTCTGTGTGTGTGTGCGTCTTTGTCTGTGTGTGTGTGCGTCTTTGTCTGTGTGTGTGTGTGTGTGTGTGTGTGTGTGTGTGTGTGTGTGTGTGTGTGTGTGTGTGTGTGTGTGTGTGTGTGTGTGTGTGTGTGTGTGTGTGTGCGTCTTTGTCTGTGTGTGTGTGCGTCTTTGTCTGCGTGTCTTTGTCTGTGTGTGTGTGTGTGTGCGTCTTTGTCTGCGTGTGTGTGCGTCTTTGTTTGCGTGTGTGTGTGTGTGCGTCTTTTTCTGCTGTGTGTGTGTGTGTGTGTGTGTGCGTCTTTGTCTGCGTGTGTGTGTGTGCGTCTTTGTCTGCGTGTGTGTGTGTGTGCGTCTTTGTCTGCGTGTGTGTGTGTGTGTGTGTGTGTGTGTGTGTGTGTGTCTTTGTATGCGTGTGTGTGTGTGTGTGTGTGTGTGTGTGTGTGTGTCTTTGTATGCGTGTGTGTGTGTGTGTTATTGTCTGCGTGTGTGTGTGTGGGCGTGCGTGTGTGCGCGTGCGTGTGTGCGCATGTGTGTGGTTCTGTGCACTTTTTGTGTGTATAGATAGACAATAAACAGTACTCACGATCATTGCACCGCGTGCCGGTGAAGGAGGTCATGGAGCAGTCACAGGTGTAGTTCTCCCACTGCTGGATACAGACGCCCATGTTGGTACATGAGTCCTCCTGACAGGTGGTGCTAGGACCTGTAGGTGGCAGAGCAGAGGCATGTGATACCAGGGTACAGGTGGCAGAGCCATGTGATACCAGGGTACAGGTGGCAGAGCCATGTGGTACCAGGGTACAGGTGGCAGAGAGATGTGGTACCAGGGTACAGGTGGCAGAGCCATGTGGTACCAGGGTGCAGGTGGCAGAGCAGAGCCATGTGGTACCAGGGTGCAGGTGGCAGAGCAGAGCCATGTGGTACCAGGGTACAAGTGGCAGGCAGAGCCATGTGGTACCAGGTTACAGGTGGCAGAGAAAGTGGTACCAGGGTACAGGTGGCAGAGCAGAGCCATGTAGTACCAGGGTACAGGTGGCAGAGCCATGTGGTACCAGGGTATAGGTGGCAGAGCAGAGCCATGTGGTACCAGGGTATAGGTGGCAGAGCCATGTGGTACCAGGTTACAGGTGGCAGAGCCATGTGGTACCAGGGTACAGGTGGCAGAGCAGAGCCATGTGGTACCAGGGTACAGGTGGCAGAGCCATGTGGTACCAGGGTACAGGTGGCAGAGCCATGTGGTACCAGGGTACAGGTGGCAGAGCCATGTGGTACCAGGGTACAGGTGGCAGAGCATTGTGGTACCATGTAGGTGGCAGAGCATTGTGGTACCAGGGTACAGGTGGCAGAGCATTGTGGTACCAGGGTACAGGTTGCAGAGCAGAGCCATGTGGTACCAGGGTACAGGTGGCAGAGCATTGTGGTACCAGGGTAGGTTGCAGAGGTGGCAGAGCAGAGCCATGTGGTACCAGGGTATAGGTGGCAGAGCCATGTGGTACCAGGGTACAGGTGGCAGAGCCATGTGGTACCAGGGTGCAGGTGGCAGAGCAGAGCCATGTGGTACCAGGGTACAGGTGGCAGAGCCATGTGGTACCAGGGTGCAGGTGGCAGAGCAGAGCCATGTGGTACCAGGGTACAGGTGGCAGAGCAGAGCCATGTGGTACCAGGGTACAGGTGGCAGAGCAGAGCCATGTGGTACCAGGGTACAGGTGGCAGAGCCATGTGGTACCAGGGTATAGGTGGCAGAGCCATGTGGTACCAGGGTACAGGTGGCAGAGCAGAGCCATGTGGTACCAGGGTACAGGTGGCAGAGCCGAGCCAGGTGGTACCAGGGTACAGGTGGCAGAGCCATGTGGTACCAGGGTACAGGTGGCAGAGCAGAGCCATGTGGTACCAGGGTACAGGTGGCAGAGCCATGTGGTACCAGGGTATAGGTGGCAGAGCAGAGCCATGTGGTACCAGGGTACAGGTGGCAGAGCCATGTGGTACCAGGGTACAGGTGGCAGAGCAGAGCCATGTGGTACCAGGGTACAGGTGGCAGAGCCATGTGGTACCAGGGTATAGGTGGCAGAGCATTGTGGTACCAGGGTACAGGTTGCAGAGCCATGTGGTACCAGGGTACAGGTGGCAGAGCAGAGCCATGTGGTACCAGGGTACAGGTGGCAGAGCAGAGCCATGTGGTACCAGGGTACAGGTGGCAGAGCCATGTGGTACCAGGGTACAGGTGGCAGAGCAGAGCCATGTGGTACCAGGGTATAGGTGGCAGAGCCATGTGGTACCAGGGTACAGGTGGCAGAGCAGAGCCATGTGGTACCAGGGTACAGGTGGCAGAGCCATGTGGTACCAGGGTACAGGTGGCAGAGCCATGTGGTACCAGGGTACAGGTGGCAGAGCAGAGCCATGTGGTACCAGGGTACAGGTGGCAGAGCAGAGCCATGTGGTACCAGGGTACAGGTGGCAGAGCAGAGCCATGTGGTACCAGGGTACAGGTGGCAGAGCCATGTGGTACCAGGGTACAGGTGGCAGAGCAGAGCCATGTGGTACCAGGGTACAGGTGGCAGAGCAGAGCCATGTGGTACCAGGGTACAGGTGGCAGAGCAGAGCCATGTGGTACCAGGGTACAGGTGGCAGAGCCATGTGGTACCAGGGTACAGGTGGCAGAGCAGAGCCATGTGGTACCAGGGTACAGGTGGCAGAGCAGAGCCATGTGGTACCAGGGTACAGGTGGCAGAGCAGAGCCATGTGGTACCAGGGTACAGGTGGCAGAGCAGAGCCATGTGGTACCAGGGTACAGGTGGCAGAGCCATGTGGTACCAGGGTACAGGTGGCAGAGCAGAGCCATGTGGTACCAGGGTACAGGTGGCAGAGCCATGTGGTACCAGGGTACAGGTGGCAGAGCCATGTGGTACCAGGGTATAGGTGGCAGAGCAGCCATGTGGTACCAGGGTACAGGTGGCAGAGCCATGTGGTACCAGGGTACAGGTGGCAGAGCCATGTGGTACCAGGGTACAGGTGGCAGAGAGATGTGGTACCAGGGTACAGGTGGCAGAGCCATGTGGTACCAGGGTGCAGGTGGCAGAGAGATGTGGTACCAGGGTACAGGTGGCAGAGCCATGTGGTACCAGGGTACAGGTGGCAGAGCATTGTGGTACCAGGGTACAGGTGGCAGAGCATTGTGGTACCAGGGTACAGGTGGCAGAGCCATGTGGTACCAGGGTACAGGTGGCAGAGCCATGTGGTACCAGGGTATAGGTGGCAGAGCATTGTGGTACCAGGGTACAGGTGGCAGAGCATTGTGGTACCAGGGTACAGGTGGCAGAGCATTGTGGTACCAGGGTACAGGTGGCAGAGCAGAGCCATTGTGGTACCAGGGTACAGGTGGCAGAGCATTGTGGTACCAGGGTACAGGTGGCAGAGCATTGTGGTACCAGGGTACAGGTGGCAGAGCAGAGCCATGTGGTACCAGGGTACAGGTGGCAGAGCAGAGCCATGTGGTACCAGGGTACAGGTGGCAGAGCAGAGCCATGTGGTACCAGGGTACAGGTGGCAGAGCCATGTGGTACCAGGGTACAGGTGGCAGAGCCATGTGGTACCAGGGTACAGGTGGCAGAGCAGCCATGTGGTACCAGGGTACAGGTGGCAGAGCAGAGCCATGTGGTACCAGGGTACAGGTGGCAGAGCAGAGCAATGTGGTACCAGGGTACAGGTGGCAGAGCCATGTGGTACCAGGGTACAGGTGGCAGAGCAGCCATGTGGTACCAGGGTACAGGTGGCAGAGCCATGTGGTACCAGGGTACAGGTGGCAGAGCAGAGCCATGTGGTACCAGGGTACAGGTGGCAGAGCCATGTGGTACCAGGGTACAGGTGGCAGAGCAGAGCCATTGTGGTACCAGGGTACAGGTGGCAGAGCATTGTGGTACCAGGGTATAGGTGGCAGAGCATTGTGGTACCAGGGTACAGGTGGCAGAGCATTGTGGTACCAGGGTACAGGTGGCAGAGCAGAGCCATGTGGTACCAGGGTACAGGTGGCAGAGCATTGTGGTACCAGGGTACAGGTGGCAGAGCATTGTGGTACCAGGGTACAGGTGGCAGAGCATTGTGGTACCAGGGTATAGGTGGCAGAGCCATGTGGTACCAGGGTACTGGTGGCAGAGCAGAGCCATGTGGTACCAGGGTACAGGTGGCAGAGCAGAGCCATGTGGTACCAGGTTACAGGTGGCAGAGCAGAGCCATGTGGTACCAGGGTACAGGTGGCAGAGCAGAGCCATGTGGTACCAGGGTACAGGTGGCAGAGCAGAGCCATGTAGTACCAGGGTACAGGTGGCAGAGCCATGTGGTACCAGGTTACAGGTGGCAGAGCCATGTGGTACCAGGGTACAGGTGGCAGAGCAGAGCCATGTGGTACCAGGGTACAGGTGGCAGAGTCATGTGGTACCAGGGTACAGGTGGCAGAGCATTGTGGTACCAGGGTATAGGTGGCAGAGCCATGTGGTACCAGGGTACAGGTGGCAGAGTCATGTGGTACCAGGGTACAGGTGGCAGAGCAGAACCATGTAGTACCAGGGTACAGGTGGCAGAGCCATGTGGTACCAGGGTACAGGTGGCAGAGTCATGTGGTACCAGGGTACAGGTCGCAGAGCAGAGCCATGTGGTACCAGGGTACAGGTGGCAGAGCCATGTGGTACCAGGGTACAGGTCTGAGCGCTCGCTCCCCAACAGCTGCCATGCAGAGGTGTCAGAGCACGTCAGTGGGCCATGCAGAGGTGTCAGAGCACGTCAGTGGGCCATGCAGAGGTGTCATAGCACGTCAGTGGGCCATGCAGAGGTGTCAGAGCACGTCAGTGGGCCATGCATTAATCAGGTTAGTACAGTACATGAATTACAGAGGTGTTATTGTACCGTAGAAGTACACCAAACTGAAAAACACACAGCATTCCCTCCAAGTAGAGTTTAGTAAGACGTTTTAGTGTGTGCAGACATTGAACAGGGTGCTGGATGTGTTTACAACATGGCTGGTTGATGAGAGACAACTGGTGGATTCAGACAAACTAACTAGACTAGGGTCACTTACTGTCATATTGATTGTCTCTATAACTGTATTTACATGGTTTTAACTGTGTAATAACATGGTTATAACTGTCTAATAACATGCTATAACTGAGTAATAACATGGTTATAGCTGTGTAATTACATGATTATAACTGTGTAATAACATGATAAGTACTTACTCTACACAGTCTACAGTGTTGGTCCATGTTGTTCAATAGAAGTTAACAATGATTATAACACTTTTTTGTTGTTGTAAAGATTATGTGATGTTATTGACAGTTTATTTCGCAATAAACAAATATGTTTGTCAAACCATAACCTTATTCAATGCATACATACTGGATGTAACTACACATGGCAGTTCTGTTATGCCCGTTCATGTCAGCCCCATGTGAACACACAGTTTTAGAGCCACCAGAAGTTAATATGAAGTGTGTCCCGGTTGTAAGCTCTCCCATCCTCCCTTCCCCCAATCCCCTGACCAGTCTACATACAGACACACTGGAGAAGATGACCCAGTGCACCACAAAGAGGTTCACGAGACAAAACATTTTATAGCAAAGTGGTGCACATAGGATATGTGCTTTTGTTATATAAATGTTGGTTGTGGTGGTGTCCAGTTAAGTCCAGGACTGTGTTTCACTCCAGAAAAAGGTGTTCCCTTACCCCTCTGTCCTCGTCCACTCCCCATTCACAGAACCGAGACAACTGTGTCAGTCCCTTTCCAGTTCTGTGAAAAGGGAGTAAGCGAGGGAATATCGGTAGGATACATCTGTGTGGAAGGAAACGTAGACCAAATGAGGACTTGAGACTCAACACCACCCAGACTCATCCCATGTTTTTAAGAGGAGGTGCAGAGTCTCTACTTTGCAGCAGTGCCAAAACCCAATCCAGTAAAATATTGGGACAATATTCACACCAGAAATGGAACATGTGGGGGAAAAAACAAGATTTATGCAAGATAAAATGATTCACTTCATGTTTGTTTCTTCTTCTACAGGTGCCAAAGTAACCTGAAATACATCCATAAAGTCATAACAATAATACAAGCTGCAAGTGAAGAAGAGTGAAGAAGAGGTCAATGTTCCCGAACACTAAAGACACACTTTCATCTGTCCTGGTGGGACATGGGACATGCTTTATTAAGTTGGAAGAGATAGAGCTCTGCTGAATGTGCTCATCTAGCCAGACTGACATTCATCTACTGTGTGTGTGTGTGTGTGTGTGTGTGTGTGTGTGTGTGTGTGTGTGTGTGTGTGTGTGTGTGTGTGTGTGTGTGTGTCTGTTCTGCTGAATGTGCTCATATAGCCAGACTGACATTCATCTACCGTGTGTGTGTGTGTGTGTGTGTGTGTGTGTGTGTGTGTGTGTGTGTGTGTGTGTGTGTGTGTGTGTGTGTGTCTGTTCTGCTGAATGTGCTCATATAGCCAGAATGACATTCATCTACCGTGTGTGTGTGTGTGTGTGTGTGTGTGTGTGTGTGTGTGTGTGCCTGTTCTGCTGAATGTGCTCATATAGCCAGACTGACATTCATCTACCGCGTCTGTGTGTGTGTGTTCTCTGTAGAATGTGCTCATATAGCCAGACTGACATTCATCTACCGTGTGTGTGTGTGTGTGTGTGTGTGTGTGTGTGTGTGTGTGTGTGTGTGTGTGTGTGTGTGTGTGTGTGTGTGTGTGTGTGTGTGTGTGTGTGTGTGTGTGCGTGTGTGTGTGTGTGTGTGTATGTGTGTGTGTGTGTGCCTGTTCTGCTGAATGTGCTCATATAGCCAGACTGACATTCATCTACCGCGTCTGTGTGTGTGTGTTCTCTGTAGAATGTGCTCATATAGCCAGACTGACATTCATCTACCGCGTCTGTGTGTGTGTGTGTGTGTGTGTGTGTGTGTGTGTGTGTGTGTGTGTGTGTGTGTGTGTGTGTGTGTTCTCTGTAGAATGTGCTACTGTATTCATCTTCCTGAACACATTCCCACTCAGCTAAGTCAGTAGATATCTCTTTCTTCATCTGGGTGGGAATCTTTATTTCTAAAATAAATAAGTCTTAAATCCCCTCGGAGTGGACTTTGGATATGGAGATGAGAGCCATGACTTCTCTGGACCACCATCCATCAGTCTCCAGCGCCGATGGCAGGCTGCTCTCGCATTCTAATGAAACTGTCTGTCAAACTGTCGGAATCTCACATTTAACTTAGGTCGACCGTCCTTTTAATCAGCGTACTAATCACACTGGCCTATCAGAGGGGCTTCCACACTCCAGGCCTAAAAGCATTTGAAGGGGGGGGGGGGGGATCGTGTGTATGTATGTATGTGTGTGTGTGCCTTTCAGGATGTGTGTGTGTGTGTGTGTGTGTGTGTGTGTGTGTGTGTGTGTGTGTGTGTGTGTGTGTGTGTGTGTGTGTGTGTGTGTGTGTGTGTGTGTGTGTGCCTTTCAGGATGTGTGTGTGTGTGTGTGTGTGTGTGTGTGTGTGTGTATGTGTGTGTGTGCCTTTCAGGATGTGTGTGTGTGTGTGTGTGTGTGTGTGTGTGTGTGTGTGTGTGTGTGTGTGTGTGTGTGTGTGTGTGTGTGTGTGTGTGTGCCTTTCAGGATGTGTGTGTGTGTGTGTGTGTGTGTCGACCCAATGTGCAAGACTGCCAAGACAGGCTATACACGGCCCGATCCCGAAAAACAAGATCTGCAGACATAGAGAGTTTTCAGAAAGAATTCAGAACCCTTGACTTTTTCCACATTTTGTTACGTTACAGGCTTAGTCTAAAATCAATCAACCCTCATCAATCTACACACAATAGCCTATAATGACAAAGCAAAAACTGTTTTTTAGAAATGTTAGCAAATGTATTAAATATAAAATAAGTACGTTTTCAGACAATTTACTCAGTACTTTGTTGAAGCACCTTTCGCAGTGATTACAACCGCGAGTCTTCTTGGGTATGACGCTACAAGCTTGGCATACCTGTATTTGGGGAGTTTCTCCAATTCTTCTCTGCAGATCCTCTCAAGCTCTGACAGGTTGGATGGGGAGATTCGCTGCACAGCTATTTTCAGGTCTCTCCAGAGATGTTCGATCAGGTTCAAGTCCAGGCTCTGGCTGGACCACTCAAGGACATTTAGAGACTTGTCCTGAAGCCACTCCTGTGTTGTCTTGGCTGTGTGCTTAGGGTCGTTGTCCTGTTGGAAGGTGAACCTTCTCCCCAGTCTGAGGTCTTGAGTGCTCTGGAGCAGGTTTTCATTAGGGATCTCTCTGTACTTTGCTCGGTTCATCTTTCCCTCAATCATGACTAGTCTCTCAGTCCCTGCCACAGAAAAATATCCCCACAGCATGATGCTGCCACCACCATGCTTCACCGTAGGGATGCCAGATTTCCTCCAGATGTGACGCTTGGCATTCAGGCCAAAGAGTTAAATCTTGGTTTCATCAGACCAGAGATTATTGTTTCTCATGGTCTGAGAGTATTTGCGTGCCTTTTGGCAAACTCCAAGCGGGCTGTCATGTGCCTTTTACTGAGGAGAGGCTTTTATCTGGCCACTCTACCATAAAGACCTGATTGGTGGAATAATGCAGAGATGGTTGCCCTTCTGTAAGGTTCTCCCATCCCCACAGAGAAACTCTAGAGCAATGTAAGAGTGACCATTGGGTTCTTGGTCACCTCCCTAATCAAGGCCCTTCTCCCCCAATTGCTCAGTTTGGCTGGGCGGTCAATACTAGGAAGAGTCTTGGTGGTTCCAAACTTCTTCCATTTATGAATCATGGAGGTAACTTTATTCTTAGGGACCTTCAATGCTACATAAATGTTTTGGTACCCTTCCCCAGATCTGTGCCTCGGCACAATCCTGTCTCAGAGCTCTACGGACAATTCCTTCGACCTCATGGCTTGGTTTTTGCTCTGTCATGCACTGTCAACTGTGGGACATTATATAGACAGGTGTGTGCCTTTCGAAATCATGTCCAATCAATTGAACATACCACAGGTGGACTCGAATGAAGTTGTAGAAACATCTCAAGGATGATCAATGGAAACAGGATACACCTGAGCTCAAATTTAGAGTCTCATGCCAAACTTATGTAAATAAGGTATTTCTGTTTTTTATTTTTAATACATTTGCACACATTTCTAAAAACCTGTTTTGCTTTGTCATTATAGGGCATTGTGCGTAGATTGCTGAACATGTATTTAATTAAATCAATTTTAGAATAAGGCTGTAACGTAACAAAATGTGGAAAAAGTCAAGCTGTCTGAATACCCTCTGAATGCTCTGTCATCATACAGGTGGCTAATGTTTATTCATGCAAAAGCTTTCCATCACAATCATTACTCTGTCTCCTTCCCTGCACACCTGCCTGCCCGCCTGCCAGTCTTCTTCCCTGCATGTCTCCTGCCTGCCTCCCTGCCCGGCTGTCTGCCTCCCTATGTCCTACCTGCCTCTGCCTGCCCGCCCGCCCGCCTGCCTGCCTGCCCAACTGCAGGCCTCCCGGCGAGGCAAAGCCAGGGTACGCAGTAGGACTTGCAGCCCCTACCTACCATTCTCCCGAAGTGAACCATTTTATAACAAGCACATAGCCAGTTGCAAAAAAAAATCTTTCAATGCCTGGCAATGTTCGCTGTCTATTGTGCTTAAAGGTGACATCATCAAACATAGCTTGAAGACATCCTGCTTTACCGCCAACACTATCAGAGTTTAAATCAGCCAAGATTGCTATTGGATTTGCTCTGTTTGTGTCCTACCTTGAGGCCAAAATTCAGTTCTTGTTTTCTGTAAGCAGGAAGTCACCCCACTCTGTACGATGATGTCATCTTGCTTAAGGTACCTTTAAGCCAAGGTATTTTCTTTCTAATGAGTGGTGACACACAACATTACAAGCTCAGAATGGAATTTGAACCTTCTACCTTGTAGGTCAGCTTTGGTGAAACGGACTTTATTAGAGAAGAAGAACAGAAAGTGAAAAACGATAAAACAAGGTTAGTAGGTGGCCAATGATTGTCGGGTTAATAAAGCCAGCCCTTTACTAACAGGGACATGCCCCTTAACTTCTCTAAGGAAGGGGTCAGGGGTCAGGGCTATGCTACCATGACAACCAAAAATAAGGGACGGATGAAATAGATGGGGACAGTACAGCGAAAACAATGCAAATGGATATGAATGGGAGATGATGATGAACCTATGGAGACAATGTATATGTGTCACTTCAACACATTAGCATGGGCTCTGGACAATCGGTTTAGCTACATGTTAACCTGTTCAGTCATTACACATTATTCAGAGGCACTTTGTTAAAAACAGTCATATTTAAGTGGAAATTCAACAAGAAATAACATACAGACATCTGCATTGAAACCTGCATATGAATTGGAATGTTTACATTTTACATGGATTTTTTCAAATGTATTCAATCAATCTTAATTAGGTATTTATTTACATGTTTTTTTTCATGTATAGTCTACCCGAAGCATAATGGGACAATTGCTGCTCAAGAATGATGAGAACACAAAGGTTAGCATGAATATGTTTTATCATGAAGGGATGAGGACAAACGACACAAGATGATTTAAGGATGACATCAGACACAAGGATAGACAGTGAAAACACATAACATTGTTTTATTAGAGAGTTGACCTCGTGTTTCCCCCGGGCCTGCAGTTCAGTCCCCCAACGCTTCCATCCACCTATGACCTGAGGCATCGGCGCCATCTAGTGAGGGGTTTCCTCGATTACACTAATCTATGCCAAGTAGACCTGTCCCTATTGACTAGTTACCACAGCCACAAAGTCTGAATTGACCATATAATTCAGGAAAATAAATAATTTAGCGTTTTGGTATTCATTTAAGGTGAGGTTTAGGCATACGGTTAGCAGTGTGGTTAAGGTAGCCTCTGCCGAGTCCCAAACTACCGGGAAACGGAATGAGAGCCTGTGAAGCAAATTCCGGTTTTGGACGTTAACAAGGCAAAACTCCTCCTCCACATTTACTGAATTGGTTGAACAGGGATCTAGTTTCAGCCATTTCTTTTACACTTGCTTGTTAAGAAGAGAAATTGTAGAAATATAAATCATCTTTAACTATAAATATGACTCTGGTTGTGGTAACTAGTGACAACCAACATGAAGTCCCTAAAAATGGTGAGTTAAGGTAGTAAAGTTACAAACTAATCCGTGTTTTTTTTTTGTGGGGCAAAATAAGCAACTTACTTGTTAAAGTGTGAGTGTAAAGAAGCACTATCGCAAACATACAAATGTGAGCTCTCATCTGAACATGAATAAATAGCCATCTTTAATTAGGCGACTTAGCGCTGAGATAAATACAAGTGGTGCGAATAGCATGGTCACACTAGCCTACCCTATTCACAACCAATCACAAATCAATATGACAGTTGAAATATAATATTGTCATGCAGTTTTAACTTGGGGATCAAACAGTGGACTTCTACATTAAATTACAACAGTCAGCAAAGTTACAGGTCATTAGGGGTCATCACTGGTTACCACAGCCACAAAGACTTCATGTTGGTTGTTCTGGAGTGTGCGCTCCGACTGTATGTCATTTGTTGCATTGTAGTTTGTTGCATTGTAGTTCCCGCACATTGTTTGGCATAATCCATTCTGATAGTTGGGGGAGTTGTTGATTGCGTATAGACAATGTGCTGTTGCTTCAGCTCTCAGGTATTGGATTAAGCTGTGTGAGTCTGTTTTGATGTTTTGACCTTGTAGCCATTAGGTTGCTACTACTAAGTACTTTGGGACTATTAATGATATCTTTTTTTTTCAACTTGAAACCTGGACTGTAAATTCGTAAATATTGTCATCACTGTGGGCCTAAAATACTGTTAATAAAATCATTTATTTTTGATTACACTACTCTGTCTGTTGTCCCACTGTGTGCTCCAAAACCCAACGAACTAGGCAGCCATTAGTCTGGACTGTTCAATTCATACAATTTGCAAATATTTGAGCCAAAAACTAAATGTGAACACATTCTCATAATCACTCACAGATAAAACAAAATGACAACAAACAAAAAAGAAATGATATGAATGTGATACAACTGACATGTCACACATACAGGTGTTTACACTGTCATCTGTAATGAGGGGGAAACTTATGGGGACATTAATATTGTGTTACAGATATATACTCCACAATAGTCATAATGTCAACGTATATTAGGTTTATATTGCACCGTTGTGTGGCTCTCTGATATGGTAATTTCCAAATAAGAAAAAAAAAATAAACAAATTCACAACGGAGATGTTGAAATTGAAAGCAGAACAAAAGAAACAACAGCCTCCAGGTAAAACATGTACATGAAACAAATTGATTCACATGCAAGAAATAATGATCAATAAAAACTGAGCAAAAACTATATTAACAAACAACGTTTTTTTTTTTTTAAACGATCAAGGTGAAGAGCCAAGAGTGTTGTAGCAATAATTGTTAATTGGAATGATATTTGATGCTATAGTGTAAAAATATTTCAACAGTCCGTCGTCTCACTGATGTACACAGAATATTTGAAACACTAAACTAACGGAAACCTACGGACATTTAGTTTCTGACTGGAGCTTTCATATGCCTCCATATATAGATGTTACAATTCTTATTCTCTATAGTCGAAGCGGCAGGTAGCCTAGTGGTTAGAGCGTTGGGCCAGTAACCGAGAGGTTGCTGGATTGAATCCCCGAGCTGAGAAAGTTTTTTAAAAATCTGTTTTTCTGAACAAGGCCATTTGAAACCCACTGTTCTCCTGGTCGGCTGTCATTGTAAATAAGAATTTGTCCTTAACTGACTTGCCTTGCTAAATAAAAAATACGTAGTTGTATTGTTGCTTGGTAAGAATAGCTGTGATTCTATTTCTATTATGTTGGGCATATACTATGTTATATCAACATATAGCTAATTGTATTTATGATAAGTACTTATTATACAGAACAAAATACTAATTAAAACTCCTAACAATTATGGTACATGCCCATACAATCGAATGTTGAGTATACTGGTCGCTCCCTGTGATGTACCTACAGAAACACTCCTGTGCTAGCTGCCCCGATGTTTGAAAGATGTCTTTCATGTTGTTCTGAAACATGACTGTAATTATGAATAATGATGAGCTCCTAAAACACCAATAGTTTTGATGCTGAAATTACATCATAAACGTGTGACCAATCTGGCTGATAAGAGCTGGGTCTGGGTTGTGGCTAGATGGAGTACAGCTACGGACCAAAAGTTGCATGTTTGTGTCGCATCGGGGACAACTGTAGCATTTTAGTTAACCCAAACCGTAACTCCTTTCCTAACCTTAACCTAATCCTCCTAACCTGCTGCGTTAATTCTCCTAACCTGCTGCGTTAATTCTCCTAACCTGCTGCGTTAATTCTCCTAACCTGCTGCGTTAATTCTCCTAACCTGCTGCGTTAATTCTCCTAACCTGCTGCGTTAATTCTCCTAACCTGCTGCGTTAATTCTCCTAACCTGCTGCGTTAATTCTCCTAACCTGCTGCGTTAATTCTCCTAACCTGCTGCGTTAATTCTCCTAACCTGCTGCGTTAAATCACTTCTGACCATAGCTGTACTCCATCTAGCCAAAACCATGGGATTGGAGCTCAAGGTTGAAGTTGTCCCTCACCATAGATCTAGGGTCAGATGTCCCAACTCCTTACTTTATAATTTAGGATGAATAAATACTATCTAAGGCACTGCATCTAAGTGCTAGAAGTGTCACTACAGATCCTGGTACGATTCCAGGCTGTATCACAACCGGCTGTGATTGGGAGTCCCATAGGATGGTGAGTGAGATGACCAGAAGGGTTAGTAGGACGGACGGGGGAGGGTAAGGAACGAGGGAGGTGAAGGTACTGTTGGAGAAAAGGAGAAAGAATGGGCTGCCTGAACTGTCCTTGTAGTTTGAGTTTAAGTTGAAGTCTGAGTCGGACATGGTTTTGAGGGAGGGTGTACCTTCGCATCCGCGCTCGATCTGCCCGCTGCGGAACAGCGCGTCCTGGAGGAGGTCAGGGAGGCGGCCGTTGAGGTCCACTGAGGCCAGGCAGCCCTGGAAACCGTCCCTGGATGCCACCAGCTTGGGCAGGCTACCGTACATACCAGGGCCCAGCCCAGCGATAAACAGGTCACCTGGAGGGAGGAGGACCCCGACATGTACTGACAGTCTAGCTTCATCACTAAGTACTTTATTTGACTGTTCTGGTGGTCAAATAAATCTTTTATAGTCCTGTATCTGTAAATAAATATGATAGAAATAAATAAAATGTAAAATACTCTAAGAATTCATCTTAACCAACCAAGGTGAACGTGTGTAACTCAACACCAGAATAGTCCACTAAAGCTGTAGCTCTAGGACCTGGATATTCAGGTCTCAGGCAAGGTTAGTCACAATCAACCTCCACCTGTCAGGTCACTGAACCACCTCTGTTATATAGTCTACCTGTCAGGTCAATAAACTCCCTCTGTTATATACTCTACCTGTCAGGTCAATAAACTCCCTCTGTTATATAGTCTACCTGTCAGGTCACTGAACCACCTCTGTTATATACTCTACCTGTCAGGTCAATAAACTCCCTCTGTTATATAGTCTACCTGTCAGGTCAATATACTCCCTCTGTTATATACTCTACCTGTCAGGTGAATAAACTCCCTCTGTTATATACTCTACCTGTCAGGTCAATAAACTCCCTCTGTTATATACTCTACCTGTCAGGTCAATAAACTCCCTCTGTTATATACTCTACCTGTCAGGTGAATAAACTCCCTCTGTTATATACTCTACCTGTCAGGTCAATAAACTCCCTCTGTTATATACTCTACCTGTCAGGTCAATAAACTCCCTCTGTTATATACTCTACCTGTCAGGTCAATAAACTCCCTCTGTTATCAATAAACTCTGTTATATACTCTACCTGTCAGGTCAATAAACTCCCTCTGTTATATACTCTACCTGTCAGGTCAATAAAGACCCTCTGTTATATACTCTACCTTCAGGTCGAGGTTCTTGTTATATGACCACCTGACTGGTTGTTGGCGTCCACCTTCAGAGTGTGAATGTTGCTGTTGTCAAGTGATGACCACATTGTGCCACTGGTTGTCATATATAGCCCGGTCGCTGTTGCCTTTGATGACATTGGGCCCATTGCCAAGATCAAACACATCTGTTATATAGGTTACCCTGGTCACTGAATAGAACACCTGTTGTACCGATAGAGGTGGTGCAGCAGGGGAGATGTTATAGTGGAGTGGTTGGTCTGATTAGAATATGTCAAAAACATTCATCCATTCTGTTATATATCTAGAGATACAGATGTCGGATCCAATTTGAAACTCTTTTGTAGCAGTCTCGGAACAGTTATGAATATCATCTACCTGTCGCTTGCTCAATAAAGCACAAACAGTTATGAATAACTGTCTTACTATTCAGGTATATGTATTTTAACAGTATGTAAAATGTACAAACAAGTGTATCTGAAATACAACCATACATATCAACAACCTTTGGTTTTTATAATAATAATAATAACTAATAACACAATAGATAATGGTGTCCACTACAACATATCCGAAATACAGACATACAGTAGGCTACACCTAAAACTATAGTCTAATGTAGCCTTTCAAAACTAATCACATATACAGGCCTATAATATCACATGTAAAGACAAGATGAAATTGAGAATAGTACGGAAGCAAACGGAATGAAGTGCAATGGCGCATGAAAGAGGATTTGATTTTAAAGGCCAAAAAACACCCCAAAAAGAGATCAACAGTAGCCTATATATTATTGAAAAATAGGAATGGAAAGATAGGGGGAGGTAGGGAAAGATAGGGGGAGGTAGGGAAAGATAGGGGGAGGTAGGGAAAGATAGGGGGAGGTAGGGAAAGATAGGGGGATGTAGGGAAAGATAGGGGGATGTAGTGAAAGATAGGGGGAGGTAGGGAAAGATAGGGGAGGTAGGGTTAGGGGAGGTAGGGAAAGATAGGGGAGGTAGGGAAAGATATGTAGTGAAAGATAGGGGGATGTCGGATCTAATTAGATACTCTTTTGTAGGGAAAGATAGGGTCAAGGTAGGGAAAGCTTATATATCATAGTCAGGAAAGATAGGGGGAGGTTGAAAGATACTCTAGGGAAAGATAGGGGTCAGGTAGGGAAGAATATAGGGAAAGATAACTCCTCTGTAGGGAAAGATAGGCCTATATGTATTTTAACAGTAAGGGGGAGGTAGGGAAAGAAATGTAGGGAAAGAAGTTATATGAAAGATAGGGGAGGTAGGGAAAGATAGGGGGAGGTCAGGGAAAGATAGGGGGAGGTAGTCTGTTATATAATAATAAGATAGGGACTAGGGATAATAGGGGGACAATAGATAAGGTAGGGAAAGATGGGGACTAGGGAAAGATAGGGGAGGTAGGGAAAGATAGGGGGAGGTAGGGAAAGATAGGGGAGGTAGGGAAAGATAGGGGAGGTAGGGAATGATAGGGGGAGGTAAAACTAATAGGGAAAGATAGGGGGAGGCCTAGGGAAAGATTCAGGTAGTGAAAGACAGGGGAGATGAAATTAGGGAAAGATAGGGGGAGGTAGGGAAGATAGGGGGAGGTAGGGATTGATAGGGCCACTGGTAGGGAAAGATAGGGGGAGGAGAAAGATAGGGGATTAGGGAAAGATAGGGAGGTAAAAGATAGGGGGAGGTAGGAAAGAGATCAAGATCAAAGATATTAGGTAGGAAAAATAGGGGGAGGGTAGGGAAAGATAGGGGGAGGTAGGGAAAGATAGGGGAGGTAGGGAAAGATAGGGGAGGTAGGGAAAGATAGGGGGAGGTAGGGAAAGATAGGGGGAGGTAGGAAAGAAAGAGGGAAAGATAGGGGAGGTAGGGAAAGATAGGGGAGGTAGGGAAAGATAGGGGGAGGTAGGGAAAGATAGGGGGAGGTAGGGAAAGATAGGGGAGGTAGTGAAAGATAGGGGGAGGTAGGGAAAGATATGGGTAGGTAGGGAAGAGATAGGGGGAGGTAGTGAAAGAAAGGGATAGGGGGATTAGGTAGGGAAAGATAGGGGGAGGTAGTAGGGGGTTAGGGAAAGATAGGGGGAGGTAGTGAAAGATAGGGGGAGGTAGGGAAAGATAGGGTGAGGTAGGGAAAGATAGGGAGAGGAAGGGAAATATAATTTGATAGGGAGGATAGGGGAGGTAGTGAAAGATAGGGGGAGGTCAGGAAAGATACGGGGGGAGGTAGGGAGAGATAGGGGTAGGTAGGGAAATATAGGGGGTAAGGGAAAGATGGGGGAGGCAGGGAAATATAGGGGAGGTAGGGAAAGATTGGAGGATGAAGGGAAAGACAGGGAGAGGTAGGGGAATAAAAGGCAAAATAGGGGGGGGTAGGGAAAGATATGGGTAGGTAGGGAAAGATAGGGAAAGATAGTGGATGTAGGGAAGGATAGGGGGAGGTAGGGAAAGATAGTGGATGTAGGGAAAGATAGGGGAGGTAGGGAAATAAAAGGAAAATAGCAGGAGGTGGGAAAGATAAAAGTCCACTAAAGATAAGGAGGTAGGGACAAACTATAGTCCAATGTAGGAACTAATCACATATAGGGGAGGTAGGGAAGGGAAAGATAGGGGGAGGTAGGGAAGATAGGGGAGGTAGGGGAAAAAGGGGAGGTAGGGAAAAATAGGGGGAGGTAGGGAAAATAAAGGGGGAAGGTAAAAGATAGGAGGAGGAAAAGATATTGATGGGAGGGGGAGGAAGGGAAAGATAAGGGGGGAGGTAGGGAAAGATAAGGGGGAAAGGAAAGATAGAAGGAGGTAAGGAAAGGTAGGAGGAGGTAGGTAAAGATAGGGAAAGATAGTGGATGTAGGGAAGGATAGGGGAGGTAGGGAAAGATAGTGGATGTAGGGAAAGATAGGGGGAGGTAGGGAAATAAAAGGAAAAATAGCAGGAGGTGGGAAAATATAAGGGGAAGGTAAGGAAAGATAGGAGGAGGTAGGGACAGAAGGGGAGGTAGGGAAAATAGGGGGAGGTAGGGAAAGGTAGGGGGAGGTAGGGAAAATAGGGAGGTAGGGGAATAAAAGGAAAAATAGCAGGAGGTAGGAAAAGATAAGGGGGGTAGTAAAAGATATGGGAGGTAGGGGAGGAAGGGAAAGATAAGGGGGAGGAAGGGAAAGATAAGGGGGAGGTAAGGAAAGATAGAAGGAGGTAAGGAAAGGTAGGAGGAGGTAGGTAAAGAAAGGAGGGGTATGGAAAGATATGGAAAATAGTGGGAGGTAGGGAAAGATAGGGGTAGGTAGGGAGAAATAGGGGGATAAAGGGAAAGACAGGGAGAGGTAGGGAAAGGTAGGGGGGGAGGTAGGGAAAGATAGGGGGGGTAGGGAAAGATAGGGGGAGGGAAAGATAGGGGGAGGATAGGGAAAGATAGGGGGGAGGTAGGGAAAGATAGGGGGAGGTAGGGAAAGATAGGGGGGTAGGGAAAGATAGGGGAGGAAGGGAAAGATAGGGGAGGTAGGGAAAGATAGATCGGGGAGGTAGGGAAATAAAAGGAAAAATAGCGGGAGGTGTGAAAATATAAGGGGAAGGTAAGGAAAGATAAGGAGGTAGGGACAGATAGGGGAGGTAGGGAAAGGTAGGGGGAGGTAGGGAAAGGTAGGGGGAGGTAGGGAAAGATAGGGGGAGGTAGGGAAAGATATGGAAAGATGGGGGGAGGTAGGAAAGATGGGGGGAGGTAGGGAAAGATAGGAGGATGAAGGGAAAGACAGGGAGAGGTAGGGAAAGATATGGGAGGTAGGGGAGGAAGGGAAAGATAAGGGGGAGATAAGGGCGTGGTAAGGAAAGATAGGATGAGGTAGCGACAGATAGGGGAGGTAGGGAAAGGTAGGGGGAGGTGAGGAAAGATAGGGGGAGGACAAATAGGGGAGGTAGTGAAAGATAGGGGAGGTAGGAGAGATAGGGGCAGGTAGGGAAAGATAGGGAAAGTTAGTGAGTGGGAGGGAAATATAAGGAAAGTTAGGGTGAGGTAGGGAAATATAGGAGAGGTAGGGAAAGATAGGGGGAGGTAGGGAAAGGTAGGGGAGGTAGGGAAAGATAGCGGGAGGTAGGGAAAGATAGGGGGATGAAGGGAAAGATAGGGGAGGTAGTGCGTAGGTGGGGGAGATAGTGGCAGGCAGAGGTCAAAGGGCAGTGTGGTTTACTCCTGCCGACTCTATCATATATGTGCCTGGGTCAGCCGCTGGACCAATACAGGCCCTGAGGCCTATCTTTCCACTTATACTGCCCATTGGAAGGCACAAAACATTGTCAAAGACTTTAGTCACCCAAGTCAAGACTGTCCCTCCCCTTTGTTTTTACAATGCCTGTACTAATGTGTACCTCTGCACATTTGTACATTCTTCCACTGCAAATCTACCATTCCAGTGTTTTACTTGCTATATTGTATTTACTTTGCCACCATGGCCTTTTTTTTGCCTTTACCTCCCTTATCTCACCTCATTTGCTCACATCGTATATAGACTTGTTTCTACTGTATTATTGACTGTATGTTTGTTTTACTCCATGTGTAACTCTGTGTCATTGTATGTGTCGAACTGCTTTGCTTTATCTTGGCCAGGTCGCAATTGTAAATGAGAACTTCTTCTCAACTTGACTACCTGGTTAAATAAAGGTGAAATAAAAAATAAATAAAAAATCAAACATTGTGTATTGGCGTTCTTCGTTTGTCGAAAGAGAGTCGGACCGAAATGCAGCGTGTTGGTTACTCATGTCTTTTGATGAAACAAATGACGATTACATGAAAATACTGAGACAAATACAAAACAACAAAACGGAACGTGAAACCTAAGTACAGCCTATCTGGTGAAACTCCACAGAGACAGGAACAATCACCCACGAAATACACAGTGAAACCCAGGCTACCTAAATACGGTTCCCCATCAGAGACAACAAGAATCACCTGACTCTGATTGAGAACTGCCTCAGGCAGCCAAACCTAAACTAAACACACCCCTAATCAACCACAATCCCAATGCCTACAAAAACCCCAATACGACAACACAATAACATAAACCCATGTCACACCCTGGCCTGACCAACTAATTAACTGACAGAACCCCCCCCCCCACTAAGGTGCGGACTCCCGGACGCACCTCAAAACCACAGGGAGGGTCCGGGTGGGCGTCCGTCCATGGTGGCGGTTCCGGCTCGGGACGTGGACCCCACTCCATTAATGTCATAGTTCCTCCCCTACGCGTCCTGGGATAATCCACCCTCGCCGCCGACCATGGCCTAGTAGTCCTCACCCAGAACCCCACTGGACTGAGGGGCAGCTCGGGACAGAAGGGCAGCTCGGGACAGAGGGGAAGCTCAGGACAGAGGGGCAGCTTGGAACAGAGGAAGCCCAGCACTGAGAGGAAGCCCAGCACTGAAAGGAAACCCAGCACTGAGAGGAAGCCCAGGCCAGGCAGTTGAATCCGGCAGATCCTGGCTGGCTGGCAGTTCTGGCAGATCCTGGCTGACTAGCAGATCTGGAAGAGTCTGGTCGACTGGCAGATCTGGAAGAGTCTGGTCGACTGGCAGATCTGGAAGAGTCTGGTCGACTGGCAGATCTGGAAGAGTCTGGCCGACTGGCAGATCTGGAAGAGTCTGGCCGACTGGCAGATCTGGAAGAGTCTGGCCGACTGGCAGATCTGGAAGAGTCTGGCCGACTGGCAGATCTGGAAGAGTCTGGCCCACTGGCAGATCTAGAAGAGTCTGGTTGACTGGCAGATCTGGAAGAGTCTGGCTGACTGGCAGATCTGGAAGAGTCTGGCCGACTGGCAGATCTGGAAGAGTCTGGCCGACTGGCAGATCTGGAAGAGTCTGGCCCACTGGCAGATCTAGAAGAGTCTGGTTGACTGGCAGATCTGGAAGAGTCTGGCTGACTGGCAGATCTGGCAGAGTCTGGCTGACTGGCAGATCTGGAAGAGTCTGGCTGACTGGCGGATCCTGGCAGACTGACGGCTCTGGCTGCTTCATGCTGACTGACGGCTCTGGCTGCTCCATGCTGACTGGCGGCTCTGGCTGCTCCATGCAGATTGACGGCTCTGGCGGCTTCTTACATACTGACAGCTCTGGCTGCTCCATGCAGACTGGCAGCTCTGGCTGCTCCATGCAGACTGGCAGCTCTGGCTGCTCCATGCAGACTGGCAGCTCAGGCTGCTCCATGCAGACTGGCAGCTCAGGCTGGGAACAGGCAGGAGGCTCCGGCAGCGCTGTAGAGGAGGAAGGCTCTAGGAGCGCTGAACAGGCGGGAGACTCCGACAGCGCAGGAGAGGAGAAAAGCTCCGACAGCGCAGGAGAGGCGAGGCGCACTGTAGGCCTGATGCGTGGTGCTGGCACTGGTGGTATTGGGCCGAGGACACGCACAGGAAGCCTGGTGCGGGGAGCTGCTACCGGAGGGCTGGGGTGTGGAGGTGGTACTGGATAGACCGGACCATGCAGGCGCACTGGAGCTCTTGAGCACCGAGTCTGCCCAACCTTACCCGGTTGAATGCCAGTGCGGCAAGGTGGAATAGCCCGCACTGGGCTATGTAGGCGAACCGGAGACACCGAGCGCAAGGCTGGTACCACGTAAGCCGGCCCAAGGAGACGCAATGGGGACCAGATGCGTAGAGCCGGCTTCATGGCATTTGGCTCGACGCTCAATCTAGCCCGGCCGATACGCGGAGCTGAAATATACCGCCCCCGGCTATGCACCCGCACTGGGGACACCGTGCGCACCACTGCATAACACGGTGCCTGCCCGGTCTCTCTAGCCCCCCGGTAAGCACAGGGAGTTTGCGCAGGTCTCCTACCTGGCGTAGCCATACTCCCTGTAAGCCCCCCCAATAAATTTTTGGGGCTGATTCCCGGGCTTCCATCCACGTCGCCTTGCTGCCTACTCATACCAGCGCCTCTCCGCTTTAGTCGCCTCTAGTTCCTCCTTGGGGCGGCGATATTCACCAGGCTGAGCCCAGGGTCCTTTTCCGTCCAGTTCTTCCTCCCATGTCCAATTCTCCAAGTGGTGCAGCCTCTTCCACTGAAGCTGCTTCTGTTGCCTCTTCTGTGGCTCCTGCCTGTTAACACTCTGCTCGGTCCGTGTGTGGTGGGTGATTCTGTAACAGCGTTCTTTGTTTGTCGAAAGAGAGTCGGACCGAAATGCAGCGTGTTGGTTACTCATGTCTTTTAATGAAACAAATGACGATTACATGAAAATACTGAGACAAATACAAAACAACAAAACGGAACGTGAAACCTAAGTACAGCCTATCTGGTGAAACTACACAGAGACAGGAACAATCACCCACGAAATACACAGTGAAACCCAGGCTACCTAAATACGGTTCCTCACACCCTGGCCTGACCAACTAATTAACTAAAACACAAAATACTTAGACCAAGGCGTGACACATTGACTCTGACTCGGTATCGGTATCCCCTTTATCTCGCCTCATTATTATTTAATTTGATTGTGTTACTTTTTATTTCATTTCTTACTTTAGTTTATTTAGTCAATATTTTCTTAACTCTATTTCTTGAACTGTATTCGGTGCATGCGACCAATAAAATTAGATTTAATTTGCATATGAAATAAAACAACTGATAAATTATTATTTATTTTTTTACAGAGAAACACATCTAACCTCTAAAAATGTCCATTTATTAAAGTCCACATATGCATTTACACAAGACACTGTGGCCTGCACGTAGCCGGGACATATCCTACATGAGCTACTTGAACTGGTGCCCAGTTGCCCTGCAGTCTAAGGTACAATGTAGGTATGGTGCATTGAATTCAATCAGCTCTTCCAGTTGACACTAATGGTGATTCTACATATTTCTTCAGGTATTCAAATTCTCCTGCTGTCGGATTATTTTCCTCCTGCGGCAAAATGGGTCAAATCAAGATCCGACTTCTGTATTCGTTAGAGTCACTTACTGTGGTGACAATATGCTTCTGTGATAACATCCCTGTGTACCTATTGTCTTTCATAGTGGTGCTGGAACAAAAGGAAAGTCAACAAGGAAAGTCTAACACCAGGTGGGATCCCACTCACCCTTTAACCAGCTCCACAGCGATGAAGTCGTTGCCGTCTCCACTGTTGAACAGTATGAATCCGTCGGGCGAGGTGGTTTTGAACTGAAAGAAGAGGTGCATGGTGGTGTAGGCATGCAGGGTGGCCAGGCTCAGGTAGCTGCTCTTAGACTTGAAGGTCACAGGGTCAGCGATGATGGAGCGCATGCCAAAGCGGGCGTTGAGCTCACAGAAGTCGATGTCTCCGTTCTTACAGAGATCTATATACAGCATACCGTTGAACCTGGAGTAAGTCGAGTGGGGAATAAATATATTATCTGATGCATGTAAACAGAGAAACCCCTATCTTGTTCACAGGAAGGGACCTGTCGTTCGCTAGAGACAAAGTTATCAACACCTGCTGAAGTAAAGCCAAACATAACAGCCATGTTACATGATTTAGATAGGCTTTCTCCAGAACAGATATCATTTCAACAACGTCAACATATTCCATCGGATGGCATAGTTGTCACATTCAAATCTTCTTGCATTGCCTGTAAAGCGTTTGTAAACTGTTGTGTCTTTATGGGTGAAATAAAGATGATATATATTATATAGCAGAAATAATACAACAAAGAATATAACAAAGTATATAACAACGTACAGTTTGGCAAAAAAGTATTTCGTCAGCCACCAATTGTGCAAGTTCTCCCACTTAAAAAGATGAGAGACACCTGTAATTTTCATTATAGGTTCACTTCAACTATGAAAGACAAAATGAGGGAAAAAATCCAGAAAATCACATTGTAGGATTTTAAATGAATTTATTTGCAAATTATGGTGGAAAATAAGTATTTAAAACAAATTATATGACAAAGTATATGACAAAGTATATGACAAAGAATCTGACAAAGTTTAAAACAAAGTATATCACAAAGTATATAACAGAGTATATGATAAAGTATATAACAAAGAATATGGGCAAAGAGGAACCTGAGACTCTGTAGGTGTCCAATGAAGCTAGAGGGAATGGTCGAGACGAAGCGCCTCTCCGTCATGATGCCCGTCTCGATGTTGTGGAACTCCAAACGGGTGTGGTCGCCCGCCATCTGGCCTGGAGTAGAGGATGGGGTGGAAAGAAAGAAAACAAGATAGAAACAGAAACAGCGGAAACAGCGTCTGATACGAACACAAAGGGATTTAAATAGCTGGTGAATATTGGCCAGTACAATATGGTTCAATACAACATAATACTACAAATTAATTAACTTCATGCAAGAACAATTCAGACCTATTAATTAATGTCAACAGTTCATAGTCACCCTTCTCTAATAATGACTTAAAAAAAGCATAAGAAAACACTGAAAGGATAGTTAATCTTAATTAGCAAATTATGTGTAATTCATGTCATCCTTAAACTGTGCCAGAACACCATTACATGTCACCAATACAATCAGTGGCAGATGAGGGACTTTTTCTCCAGGTTTGGGGTCACTTCCATTTCAATTCAGGAAGTAGATTGAACTTCCAATTCCAATTCTCTTCCATGCTTTTCAATTAGGTGAATTTGGAATTGGAATCTGCTTAACTTTCTGAATTGACTGGAGTTGAAATGAAGCAGACCCCTTGTTTCTCTCAGACTGTAGATGATATAATACCTTCTGCTATGTCATCATCCACCGTGAGCTTGTAGGTTTTTCCCCGGCGGACCACGCGCACCGTATGCCACTCATTATCATTGAGTTTTTGCCCAGCATACAGGGTCTCGGGTCCCTTGCCTGAGAACGATGGTTGGTCACAAAGTTAAAGTCATCCTGCGTCACCAACCAAACCTTGGCTTTCCACCTTCCAATAGGGCCTTTTTCAATAGAGGAGGCGATATAATGAGCTTATTTATAACCACTCAAAGTAGCAGGGTAATTGAAGGCGTATATTGCAGATGATGATAGCAGAGCTGCTTGACATGTCAAACTGACTTGTCTTCTGATTCATTTAAATTTGGGATCATTTGAGCATCTTATTTTTCGTCACTTTTAAAATTGCATAATGTGGAAAGCAAAGGTTTGGTTATATTTAGGAAATAAATAGTTCAGGTACTGTTTTAAAAAGCAACAACGAGTACTTTTCTTCTAAAACAATATTTATTCAATCATGATTGCACACTGGACTAGCACCTTGTTTGCGAAAATGTACGATTTTAAATATGTATTGAGCAGAAAAACACTGCAGTCAATGCAACAATTACACAGCTTTTACCCTTCATAGTGACTCGAAATCCCTTCCATTATTCCAAATCAGTGTGTGTGCGTGTGTGTGTGTGTGTGTAAGTGTGTGTTCCCACCCTGTCATGTGTGTGTGTAAGTGTGTGTTCCCACCCTGTCATTTGTGTGTGTGTGTGTGTGTGTGTGTTCTCACCCTGCCATGGGTGTGTGTGTGCTGTTCATTTGAAGTCAGCACAAACAGAGTATGCCAGACAGAAGCAGACGAGCACAGAGCCCCTGGAGGGATGCTGCATTGATTTGGACAGTTTCTTGTTTCCTTCTGCTGTCAGTTGGCAGTGTTAAAACCCTGATTTTTTTTGTTTTGCAAGCTGCAGATATTGGGTCCAGTATTGGTGGAGTATGTTCATTATTTTAGTCTATTTTAGTCTTCACATTATTTTCACTAAAGCACGTAATATTACTCATAACTAAGACATACTTTAATGTATGGCTCTTTTATAACAAAGGCTATTTGAGACCATCCTGATGTTATCTGTTGTTTGTCCTGAAATGCCATAGCTATTTCCTTCATTAATTAGCCCCAGACATTATAGGTAGAGCCTGACCGATATGGGATTTTGCGATCCGATTCCGATAAAAAAAATCACTGTTAACCGATATATCTGCCAATATTTGTATAATTATAGCTGTAATGAAAAAAATATATATTCATTTTCTGAATGTATTGTGCTTTAAAACAGCCCTACAAAGATTCTAAGAAAGCTGATTTCTTACATTTGAGAAAATAACATAAATTAAAGAATTTAGGAACACCAGAAAGAATATATTTTTTTATGAAAAAAACTGTGTCTAGTAAGAGGGACGATAAACTGCAATGATTCCAGCTATTTTTGTTGGCTTAGGCTCTGATGAATCTGCTGCCTCATGCTAACCAGTTGGAAATAAACAACATAGGACGCATGTTCAAGGTATTTAGCTGTGTTTTCATCGATTGTAGGGCTGTAGCCACTGAATTCTGTCACTTGAAAGGAAAAATATTGTAGGATAGTTAGGACGTCCGTACAAATGGTTACGGTTAAGGTTCGGGTTAGGTTATGGTTAGGTTCGGGTTAGGTTAAGGTTCGGGTTAGGTTACGGTTAAGTTCGGGTTAGGTTACGGTTAAGGTTTGGGTTAGGTTACGGTTAGGTTCGGGTTGGGTTATGGTTAGGTTACGGTTAGGTTACGGTTAGGTTCGGGTTAGGTTACGGTTAGGTTTGGGTTAGGTTACGATTAAGGTTCGGGTTAGGTTACGGTTAGGTTTGGGTTAGGTTAGGGTTAAGGTTCGGGTTAGGTTACGGTTAAGGTTCAGGTTAGGTTACGGTTAAGGTTCGGGTTAGGTTACGGTTAGGTTCGGGTTAGGTTACGGTTAGGTTACGGTTAAGGTTTGGGTTAGGTTACGGTTAGGTTACGGTTAAGGTTCGGGTTAGGTTACGGTTACGTTCGGGTTAGGTTACGGTTAGGTTCGGGTTAGCGTAGGAACGTCCCAAGGATCCCTGATAGCACTATTTCTCAGTGAATGGCATCAAGTACTCTCAAACAGCTAGAGAGGAAGAGAGAGGCCTACATTTACAGAAAATCTGTCTCCCTCCAGCAGTTGGCATTTTTTCATTGTTTTGCCCACCAAGCAAGGAGTTTACATGGAAGTCAATGAGAGAGTGTCGAATTTGGTCGACCAAAAAATTTGCTACATGAGGTTTATTTGATCAAATATAAGTTTCATAATGCTTAGGTTGTTAGGAGTGTACCGATATACTTTATATCGGAGTTGTCTCGAGATGGCTATGCACATTCATGGAATGAGGCTAGTAGCATAGCATTTCTTTCCATTGAATACAGGCGATTGAAGTCACCCACCCTCATCAATTATTTTTTGGGGGAAATATTACAATAATGAGATGCATCCACCAATCCAAAGAAAGGATAGGCGGGAGCTAGGCAGCCCGCTGTGGTGCTATGTGGACAATGACTCCAATTATCAGGGTAGAGAGACATGTATCTTGTCAGTATATCCATAATTCTCGGCCAGCACTCACCATGGAATTGTGGGTGGTAATTGGCCGAAACGTGAATTTGGACCAGTCCCTATGAAGTGACAATGAACCAATACATCGGAACGTAGCTTTGTAACCGGCAAAGTTTTTTTAGCGTCTCCTCAAAAAACATTTGAATGACATAGAGGAACATCCTTCACAAAGAGTAAATATAACACGCCAGATTTTGCTGGCTTCACTAAGAGGCTGTAACGTTAACGTTACCATAGAGTTGGACACTCTTAGCACCGCACTTGCTTAACATTAGGGCATATCATCCATTGTTTGTCACGACACCCAACTCCCATGACACTTCAACCTAACAGTATAGGTTTACTTAGTGTAACGCGTCACGGAAAGATAGGTCTATAGCCCAGTAAAGAGCTACTAATGAATAATACGCGTCAAATCAAATCCTGTGAATGTCATGTCCTGACCTTAGTTCCTTTTTTACAGTGCCTTGCGAAAGTATTCGGCCCCTTTGAACTTTGCGACCTTTTGCCACATTTCAGGCTTCAAACATAAAGACATAAAACTGTATTTTTTTGTGAAGAATCAACAACAAGTGGGACACAATCATGAAGTGGAACAACATTTATTGGATATTTCAAACTTTTTTAACAAATAAAAAACTGAAAAATTGGGCGTGCAAAATTATTCAGCCTCCTTAAGTTAATACTTTGTAGCGCCACCTTTTGCTGCAATTACAGCTGTAAGTCGCTTGGGGTATGTCTCTATCAGTTTTGCACATCGAGAGACTGAAATTTTTTCCATTCCTCCTTGCAAAACAGCTCGAGCTCAGTGAGGTTGGATGGAGAGCATTTGTGAACAGCAGTTTTCAGTTCTTTCCACAGATTCTCGATTGGAATCAGGTCTGGACTTTGACTTGGCCATTCTAACACCTGGATATGTTTATTTTTGAACCATTCCATTGTAGATTTTGCTTTATGTTTTGGATCATTGTCTTGTTGGAAGACAAATCTCCGTCCCAGTCTCAGGTCTTTTGCAGACTCCATCAGGTTTTCTTCCAGAATGGTCCTGTATTTGGCTCCGGCCATCTTCCCATCAATTTTAACCATCTTCCCTGTCCCTGCTGAAGAAAAGCAGGCCCAAACCATGATGCTGCCACCACCATGTTTGACAGTGGAGATGGTGTGTTCAGGGTGATGAGTAGTGTTGCTTTTACGCCAAACATAACGTTTTGCATTGTTGCCAAAAGTTCAATTTTGATTTCATCTGACCAGAGCACCTTCTTCAACATGTTTGGTGTGTCTCCCAGGTGGCTTGTGGCAAACTTTAAAGGACACTTTTTATGGATATCTTTAAGAAATGGCTTTCTTCTTGCCACTCTTCCATAAAGGCCAGATTTGTGCAATATACGACTGATTGTTGTCCTATGGACAGAGTCTCCCACCTCAGCTGTAGATCTCTGCAGTTCATGCAGAGTGATCATGGGCCTCTTGGCTGCATCTCTGATCAGTCTTCTCCTTGTATGAGCTGAAAGTTTAGAGGGAGGGCCAGGTCTTGGTAGATTTGCAGTGGTCTGATACTCCTTCCATTTCAATATTATCGCTTGCACAGTGCTCCTTGGGATGTTTTAAAGCTTGGGAAATCTTTTTGTATCCAAATCCGGCTTTAAACTTCTTCACAACAGTATCGGACCTGCCTGGTGTGTTCCTTGTTCTTCATGATGCTCTCTGCGCTTTTAATGGACCTCTGAGACTATCACAGTGCAGGTGCATTTATACGGAGACTTGATTACACACAGGTGGATTGTATTTATCATCATTAGTCAGTTAGGTCAACATTGGATCATTCAGAGATCCTCACTGAACTTCTGGAGATAGTTTGCTGCACTGAAAGTAAAGGGGCTGAATAATTTTGCACGCCCAATGTTTCAGTTTTTGATTTGTTAAAAAAGTTTGAAATATCCAATAAATGTCGTTCTACTTCATGATTGTGTCCCACTTGTTGTTGATTCTTCACAAAAAAATACAGTTTTATATCTTTATGTTTGAAGCCTGAAATGTGGCAAAAGGTCGCAAAGTTCAAGGGGGCCGAATACTTTCGCAAGGCACTGTATGTCTCTATTTTGGTTTGTTCAGGGCGTGAGTTGGGGGTGGGCATTCTATGTGTTTTTTCTATGTTTTCTATTTCTATGGGTTTGGTCTGGTATGCTTCCCAATCAGAGGCAGCTGTCAATCGTTGTCGCTGATTGAGAACCATACTTAGGTACCCTTTTCCCCACCTGTGTGTTGTGGGTAATTATTTATCCGTGTGTGTTTGTGTGCACCTCGGTTGCGTCACGGTCTTTGTTGTTTACCTGTTTGTTTTTTGGTTGTTTCGGTTTCACTTTCATTAAAAGATGTGGAACTACATGCACTGGTTGATTTATGATTTATGACAGGAAGTTTGAGGATAGTGAGCGCGACAGTAAAGAACTTATTTATTTTCCAATCATTTTTTTCTTCATCTTATATTTATTCTTTTCAATGGATTAAACAGTGATACAAATACATTGGTCAAAGGCCCATATCGTCCGACATTACTGGCCAATAGAATAATATTAATCACATCTGTCACTCACAAATTCACCCCCCCCCCCTCAACACACACACATCCTGTACACTGAAGGTTTCCGAGCCCTAATCACGAGTAAAAGCAGTTATTGTTGACTGTACTAAGACCCAAAATCCCTATTCTAATGTCAAATCGAAGCTCATACTTAGAGGCTAAAACATTTAGATGCAAACAAATCTCACCAAATTAACAATCTAACACTAATCCTACAGTAACCATGGACTCTTCAACTGTGGCATTTCACATGGATAGGACCTACACTGTATGAATAACGTCTCTATAGACTGTATCTCGTTATCATGTTGTATAATGGGGTTACTTCTACTAAACAGATATTCTCCATTGTTCACCTATGATGAAGCTTTGTTTGCATGTAACATTTCTTGGTGGTGATTTCTTAATCTCAATTTTGTGACAAGAAAACAAAATGCTAAATAACCTATCTGCCATTTAAAAGAAAAAATAACTAGTGATTATAAAAATGGTTATATAATTATAAGTCTCTAAACAGGGAAAGCATATTGTTAAACATTTTTTTAAACCAAACTTTTATTACAGTGAAACTACTTATATAACTAAAATACATTCATACAAAACAATCTGTCACAGGACCCTATAACATGAAATGTTCTTATTTAAGAAAATATTGCCTTAAATAAAACTCAAAACCTAAAGAGATTAACAAATCACCACCCTATCTGTTTCTAGTTTGGATGTTTGTGTTGTCAATAGTCTACTGATGGTCTGACCAGTTGAACAGACTGGCTAATGGGTGTGTCTTTCTCCAACCAACACTATAAGAAAGACAAACTTCAAATAACACATTCCTTTAAACAGCAGAGTATCATAATACAAGAGCAAAATGAAACTTGAGTGTTAACTTACTGGAAGTACAGTTTATCCTGACACAGTCTAGATGGGGAAGAATAAGTGACAGATGAAATTGCATCCTTCAAGGTTATAGCTGCAGACATCCAACAACAAGAATTCCACCCTTCCGGGGACGTCCACATGCAGAGATGCGGCCATTTTGTAAAAGGGGAGGGGTCTCTATACATTCTTAGGTGTTAGACTGTTAGCTTACATTACAAATTACTGGCTTGAATTGTACAAGTTTGATTCCAGTTGCAATATGATTATAAAACTAGTAATGTACTAGGTAGATTTAATATGTTCACAAATGTCAAATTCTTGGTCCATATACAAAAATAGTTATGGCTTTATATGGTCATTAGTTGGGTGTTGTGTGGTAAAATGTAACAAGTGCACTTTTGCAGCACTTGTTACAGTCATGAAATGAACTGAGTTCTGTCACCACTACTGTAACACTTAGATTATACACATGTAATCTATTTAAAGACGCATAACAAGGACACTGGCTGTCAACATTTTGAAAATGGCCGCTTTTATTTTACCAACCACATAGATTCTTCATCCCAGCATAGACTTTCATTTTGGAAGAGTTTCCTTTATTTTTAAGCTCAAAGTCTACAACTCCAAAGCCTTCACACCAACCTGTTGACTAAACAGACTAATAAAATCATGTCTGATATTAGCAAGAAGGTGGTGTTAGATTTTCATTATGGAGCCACGGATCTTTGAAACCCAGTGAAATGCTGTTATAATTGACACTGGAAGTACATAGCAAACAATAATCATATTTGCAATTTGAGATAGTGAATATCAATATCAAAAGGTGAATTGATTAGTGAAAGATAATGGACTCCTTCACTGACCACAGATTCCTGCCTGTTGTACAGGTTTATAGGGCGGCCATTTTGAGACGGCCTTTGGGATCCTACGATGGACATTCTGGGTGTGTCACCATGTGGCTGGTGGGTTTCATGTGTCGTCAACCGCAACAGAAAAGTGGGAGCGAACAGCCGCGATCCAATCAGCACCAGAACCATGCAGAGGCATAAGACCCTCGTATCTAACAGCACAGGATAGATACTGTAGAAATATATGTTGTTTCTATGAAATTATGTATCATATGAGTTTAGATAAAACGCATAAAGAATATCTACCTCTTCAACACTTAAATGTGGATATGTGATGCTCGGTATTGACATTGCACTTCATACAAAAAGGTTAATTGCGTAGAGTAATTTTGTGCAAGCAAATAATGGTAGTTGCATTGCACTTGTATATAGGTAAAAGTACAACTTATTGAACTACTTCAATAAGTAACATAGCCTATCAATACTACTGTACCTATTATAATTATGACTAGAAACTATCATGACACATATTCAGCTTTAATAAAGCTTTATTTAATCTTAAGGATACGATGTGTAAATACAGGTAATGTAAACCAGTGCTTCTTTCCTTTATGCAACACAGTGGTGTTGGTGTCTGAGGGGGGAAGCCAGCTGCAGGTTTGGCTGGGCTCTGTTCTCGGGCTGTTCGCCTGACGGGCCGCAGGCTTAAGGCCTTTGAAGGGGTGAATACCATCTTTTGACAAAGCATGATGGGAAATGGAGTTGTTCGCAGAGAGTGTATATAGTATGAGTACACCATAAACAGAGAAAAGGGGAACAAATACAAAATCAAAAGTCAAGAAGGTACAACTTGATGACAAGAAGATGATGTTAGTGGAAAATGTAGAGCTTTTTGTTTCTCAATTTCCTGATTAGTGGAAGTGTTCTGTTTAGTGGTAGTGTTCTGTTTAGCAATAGTGTTCTGTTTAGCAATAGTGTTCTGTTTAGTGGTAGTGTTCTGTTTAGTGGTAGTGTTCTGTTTAGTGGTAGTGTTCTGTTTAGTGGTAGTGTTCTGTTTAGTGGTAGTGTTCTGTTTAGTGGTAGTGTTCTGTTTAGCAATAGTGTTCTGTTTAGTGGTAGTGTTCTGTTTAGTGGTAGTGTTCTGTTTAGTGGTAGTGTTCTGTTTAGTGGTAGTGTTCTGTTTAGTGTTCTGTTTAGCAATAGTGTTCTGTTTAGTGGTAGTGTTCTGTTTAGTTAGTGTTCTGTTTAATAGTGTTCTGTTTAGCAATAGTGTTCTGTTTTTAGTGTTCTGTTTAGTGGTAGTGTTCTGTTTAGTGGTAGTGTTCTGTTTTAGTGTTCTGTTTAGTGGTAGTGTTCTGTTTAGTGGTAGTGTTCTGTTTAGCAATAGTGTTCTGTTTAGTGGTAGTGTTCTGTTTAGTGGTAGTGTTCTGTTTTGGTAGTGTTCTGTTTAGTGGTAGTGTTCTGTTTAGTGGTAGTGTTCTGTTTTTAGTGGTAGTGTTCTGTTTAGTGGTAGTGTTCTGTTTAATAGTGTTCTGTTTAGTGGTAGTGTTCTGTTTAGTGGTAGTGTTCTGTTTAGTGGTAGTGTTCTGTTTAGTAGTAGTTCTGTTTTTAGTGTTCTGTTTAATAGTGTTCTGTTTTTAGTGTTCTGTTTAGTGGTAGTGTTCTGTTTAGTGGTAGTGTTCTGTTTAGTGGTAGTGTTCTGTTTAGCAATAGTGTTCTGTTTAGTGGTAGTGTTCTGTTTAGCAATAGTGTTCTGTTTAGTTTAGTGTTCTGTTTAGTGGCAATAGTGTTCTGTTTAGCAATAGTGTTCTGTTTAGTGGTAGTGTTCTGTTTAGTGGTAGTGTTCTGTTTAGTGGTAGTGTTCTGTTTAGTGGTAGTGTTCTGTTTAGTGGTAGTGTTCTGTTTAGTGGTAGTGTTCTGTTTAGTGTAGTGTTCTGTTTAGTGGTAGTGTTCTGTTTAGTGGTAGTGTTCTGTTTCGTGGTAGTGTTCTGTTTAGTGGTAGTGTTCTGTTTAGTGGTAGTGTTCTGTTTAGTGGTAGTGTTCTGTTTAGTGGTAGTGTTCTGTTTAGTGGTAGTGTTCTGTTTAGCAATAGTGTTCTGTTTAGTGGTAGTGTTCTGTTTAGCAATAGTGTTCTGTTTAGTGGTAGTGTTCTGTTTAGTGGTAGTGTTCTGTTTAGTGGTAGTGTTCTGTTTAGTGGTAGTGTTCTGTTTAGTGGTAGTGTTCTGTTTAGTGGTAGTGTTCTGTTTAGTGGTAGTGTTCTGTTTAGTGGTAGTGTTCTGTTTAGTGGTAGTGTTCTGTTTAGTGGTAGTGTTCTGTTTAGTGGTAGTGTTCTGTTTAGTGGTAGTGTTCTGTTTAGTGGTAGTGTTCTGTTTAGCAATAGTGTTCTGTTTAGTGGTAGTGTTCTGTTTAGTGGTAGTGTTCTGTTTAGTGGTAGTGTTCTGTTTAGTGGTAGTGTTCTGTTTAGTGGTAGTGTTCTGTTTAGTGGTAGTGTTCTGTTTAGTGGTAGTGTTCTGTTTAGCAGCAGTGTTCTGTTTAGCGGTAGTGTTCTGTTTTTAGTGTTCTGTTTAGTGGTAGTGTTCTGTTTAGTGGTAGTGTTCTGTTTAGCAGCATGTAGTGTTCTGTTTAGTGGTAGTGTTCTGTTTTTAGTGTTCTGTTTAGTGGTAGTGTTCTGTTTAGTGGTAGTGTTCTGTTTAGTGGTAGTGTTCTGTTTAGTGGTAGTGTTCTGTTTAGTGGTAGTGTTCTGTTTAGTGGTAGTGTTCTGTTTAGTGGTAGTGTTCTGTTTAGTGGTAGTGTTCTGTTTAGTGGTAGTGTTCTGTTTAGTGGTAGTGTTCTGTTTAGTGGTAGTGTTCTGTTTAGTGGTAGTGTTCTGTTTAGTGGTAGTGTTCTGTTTAGTGGTAGTGTTCTGTTTTTAGTGGTAGTGTTCTGTTTAGTGGTAGTGTTCTGTTTAGTGGTAGTGTTCTGTTTAGTGGTAGTGTTCTGTTTAGTGGTAGTGTTCTGTTTAGTGGTAGTGTTCTGTTTAGTGGTAGTGTTCTGTTTAGTGGTAGTGTTCTGTTTAGTGGTAGTGTTCTGTTTAGTGGTAGTGTTCTGTTTTTAGTGGTAGTGTTCTGTTTTTAGTGTTCTGTTTAGTGGTAGTGTTCTGTTTAGTGGTAGTGTTCTGTTTAGTGGTAGTGTTCTGGTAGTGTTCTGTTTAGTGGTAGTGTTCTGTTTAGTGGTAGTGTTCTGTTTAGTGGTAGTGTTCTGTTTTAGTGTTCTGTTTAGTGGTAGTGTTCTGTTTAGTGGTAGTGTTCTGTTTAGTGGTAGTGTTCTGTTTAGTGCAATAGTGTTCTGTTTAGTGGTAGTGTTCTGTTTAGCAATAGTGTTCTGTTTAGTGGTAGTGTTCTGTTTAGTGGTAGTGTTCTGTTTAGTGGTAGTGTTCTGTTTAGTGGTAGTGTTCTGTTTAGTGGTAGTGTTCTGTTTAGTGGTAGTGTTCTGTTTAGTGGTAGTGTTCTGTTTAGTGGTAGTGTTCTGTTTAGTGGTAGTGTTCTGTTTAGTGGTAGTGTTCTGTTTAGTGGTAGTGTTCTGTTTAGTGGTAGTGTTCTGTTTAGTGGTAGTGTTCTGTTTAGTGGTAGTGTTCTGTTTAGTGGTAGTGTTCTGTTTAGTGGTAGTGTTCTGTTTAGTGGTAGTGTTCTGTTTCGTGGTAGTGTTCTGTTTAGTGGTAGTGTTCTGTTTAGTGGTAGTGTTCTGTTTCGTGGTAGTGTTCTGTTTAGTGGTAGTGTTCTGTTTCGTGGTAGTGTTCTGTTTAGTGGTAGTGTTCTGTTTAGTGGTAGTGTTCTGTTTAGTGGTAGTGTTCTGTTTAGTGGTAGTGTTCTGTTTAGCAATAGTGTTCTGTTTAGTGGTAGTGTTCTGTTTAGTGGTAGTGTTCTGTTTAGTGGTAGTGTTCTGTTTAGTGGTAGTGTTCTGTTTTGGTAGTGTTCTGTTTAGTAGTGTTCTGTTTAGTGGTAGTGTTCTGTTTAGTGGTAGTGTTCTGTTTAGCAATAGTGTTCTGTTTAGCAAGTGTTCTGTTTAGTGGTAGTGTTCTGTTTAGTGGTAGTGTTCTGTTTTAGTGTTCTGTTTAGTGGTAGTGTTCTGTTTAGTGGTAGTGTTCTGTTTAGCAATAGTGTTCTGTTTAGTGGTAGTGTTCTGTTTAGTGGTAGTGTTCTGTTTAGTGGTAGTGTTCTGTTTAGTGGTAGTGTTCTGTTTAGCAATAGTGTTCTGTTTAGCAATAGTGTTCTGTTTAGTGGTAGTGTTCTGTTTAGTGGTAGTGTTCTGTTTAGCAATAGTGTTCTGTTTAGTGGTAGTGTTCTGTTTAGTGGTAGTGTTCTGTTTAGTGGTAGTGTTCTGTTTTTTAGTGTTCTGTTTTGTGTAGCAATAGTGTTCTGTTTAGTGGTAGTGTTCTGTTTAGTGGTAGTGTTCTGTTTAGTGGTAGTGTTCTGTTTAGTTAGTGTTCTGTTTAGTGGTAGTGTTCTGTTTAGTGGTAGTGTTCTGTTTAGCAATAGTGTTCTGTTTAGTGGTAGTGTTCTGTTTAGTGGTAGTGTTCTGTTTAGTGGTAGTGTTCTGTTTAGTGGTAGTGTTCTGTTTAGCAATAGTGTTCTGTTTAGTGGTAGTGTTCTGTTTAGTGGTAGTGTTCTGTTTAGCAATAGTGTTCTGTTTAGTGGTAGTGTTCTGTTTAGTGGTAGTGTTCTGTTTAGTGGTAGTGTTCTGTTTAGTGGTAGTGTTCTGTTTAGTGGTAGTGTTCTGTTTAGTGTTCTGTTTAGTGTTCTGTTTAGTGGTAGTGTTCTGTTTAGTGGTAGTGTTCTGTTTAGTGGTAGTGTTCTGTTTAGTGGTAGTGTTCTGTTTAGTGGTAGTGTTCTGTTTAGTGGTAGTGTTCTGTTTAGTGGTAGTGTTCTGTTTTAGTGTTCTGTTTAGTAGTGTTCTGTTTTAGTGGTAGTGTTCTGTTTAGTGGTAGTGTTCTGTTTAGTGTTCTGTTTAGTTTAGTGTTCTGTTTAGTGTTCTGTTTAGTGGTAGTGTTCTGTTTAGCAATAGTGTTCTGTTTAGTGGTAGTGTTCTGTTTTGGTAGTGTTCTGTTTGTGGTAGTGTAGTGTTCTGTTTAGTTAGTGTTCTGTGGTAGTGTTCTGTTTAGTGGTAGTGTTCTGTTTAGTGGTAGTGTTCTGTTTAGTGGTAGTGTTCTGTTTAGTGGTAGTGTTCTGTTTAGTGGTAGTGTTCTGTTTAGTGGTAGTGTTCTGTTTAGTGTTCTGTTTAGTGGTAGTGTTCTGTTTAGTGGTAGTGTTCTGTTTAGTGGTAGTGTTCTGTTTTGGTAGTGTTCTGTTTAGTGGTAGTGTTCTGTTTAGTGGTAGTGTTCTGTTTAGTGTTCTGGCAATAGTGTTCTGTTTAGTGGTAGTGTTCTGTTTAGTGGTAGTGTTCTGTTTAGTGGTAGTGTTCTGTTTAGTGGTAGTGTTCTGTTTTAGTGTTCTGTTTAGTGGTAGTGTTCTGTTTAGTGGTAGTGTTCTGTTTAGTGGTAGTGTTCTGTTTAGTGGTAGTGTTCTGTTTCGTGGTAGTGTTCTGTTTAGTGGTAGTGTTCTGTTTAGTGGTAGTGTTCTGTTTAGTGGTAGTGTTCTGTTTAGAGGTAGTGTTCTGTTTAGCAATAGTGTTCTGTTTAGTGGTAGTGTCCTGTTTAGTGGTAGTGTTCTGTTTCGTGGTAGTGTTCTGTTTAGTGGTAGTGTTCTGTTTAGTGGTAGTGTTCTGTTTAGTGGTAGTGTTCTGTTCTGTTTAGTGGTAGTGTTCTGTTTAGTGGTAGTGTTCTGTTTAGTGGTAGTGTTCTGTTTAGCAATAGTGTTCTGTTTAGTGGTAGTGTTCTGTTTAGTGGTGTGTTCTGTTTAGTGCAATAGTGTTCTGTTTAGTGGTAGTGTTCTGTTTAGTGGTAGTGTTCTGTTTAGTGGTAGTGTTCTGTTTAGTGGTAGTGTTCTGTTTAGTGGTAGTGTTCTGTTTTTAGTGTTCTGTTTAGTAGTGTTCTGTTTAGTGGTAGTGTTCTGTTTAGTGGTAGTGTTCTGTTTAGCAGTGGTAGTGTTCTGTTTAGTGGTAGTGTTCTGTTTAGTGGTAGTGTTCTAGTGTTCTGGTAGTGTTCTGTTTAGTGGTAGTGTTCTGTTTAGTGGTAGTGTTCTGTTTAGTGGTAGTGTTCTGTTTAGTGGTAGTGTTCTGTTTAGTGGTAGTGTTCTGTTTAGTGGTAGTGTTCTGTTTAGTGGTAGTGTTCTGTTTAGTGGTAGTGTTCTGTTTAGTGGTAGTGTTCTGTTTAGTGGTAGTGTTCTGTTTAGTAGTGTTCTGTTTAGTGGTAGTGTTCTGTTTAGTGGTAGTGTTCTGTTTAGTGGTAGTGTTCTGTTTAGTGGTAGTGTTCTGTTTAGTGGTAGTGTTCTGTTTAGTGGTAGTGTTCTGTTTAGTGGTAGTGTTCTGTTTAGTGGTAGTGTTCTGTTTTAGTGTTCTGTTTAGCAATAGTGTTCTGTTTAGTGGTAGTGTTCTGTTTAGTGGTAGTGTTCTGTTTAGTGGTAGTGTTCTGTTTTTAGTGTTCTGTTTAGTAGTGTTCTGTTTAGTGGTAGTGTTCTGTTTAGTGGTAGTGTTCTGTTTAGTGGTAGTGTTCTGTTTAGTGGTAGTGTTCTGTTTAGTGGTAGTGTTCTGTTTAGTGGTAGTGTTCTGTTTTTAGTGTTCTGGTAGTGTTCTGTTTAGTGGTAGTGTTCTGTTTAGTGGTAGTGTTCTGTTTAGTGGTAGTGTTCTGTTTAGTGGTAGTGTTCTGTTTAGTGGTAGTGTTCTGTTTAGTGGTAGTGTTCTGTTTAGCAATAGTGTTCTGTTTAGTGGTAGTGTTCTGTTTAGCAATAGTGTTCTGTTTAGTGGTAGTGTTCTGTTTAGCAATAGTGTTCTGTTTAGTGGTAGTGTTCTGTTTAGTGGTAGTGTTCTGTTTAGTGGTAGTGTTCTGTTTTGGTAGTGTTCTGTTTAGTAGTGTTCTGTTTAGTGGTAGTGTTCTGTTTAGTGGTAGTGTTCTGTTTAGTAGTGTTCTGTTTAGCAATAGTGTTCTGTTTAGCAATAGTGTTCTGTTTAGTGGTAGTGTTCTGTTTAGTGGTAGTGTTCTGTTTAGTGGTAGTGTTCTGTTTAGTGGTAGTGTTCTGTTTAGCAATAGTGTTCTGTTTAGTGGTAGTGTTCTGTTTAGTGGTAGTGTTCTGTTTAGTGGTAGTGTTCTGTTTAGTGGTAGTGTTCTGTTTAGTGGTAGTGTTCTGTTTAGTGGTAGTGTTCTGTTTAGTGGTAGTGTTCTGTTTAGTGGTAGTGTTCTGTTTAGTGGTAGTGTTCTGTTTCGTGGTAGTGTTCTGTTTAGTGGTTAGTGTTCTGTTTAGTGGTAGTGTTCTGTTTAGCAATAGTGTTCTGTTTAGTGGTTTGTTTCTGTTTAGTGGTAGTGTTCTGTTTAGTGGTAGTGTTCTGTTTAGTTCAGTGGTAGTGTTCTGTTTAGCAATAGTGTTCTGTTTAGCAGTAGTGTTCTGTTTAGTGGTAGTGTTCTGTTTAGTGGTAGTGTTCTGTTTAGTGGTAGTGTTCTGTTTAGTGGTAGTGTTCTGTTTAGCAATAGTGTTCTGTTTAGTGGTAGTGTTCTGTTTAGTGGTAGTGTTCTGTTTAGCAATAGTGTTCTGTTTAGTGGTTGTGTTCTGTTTAGCAATAGTGTTCTGTTTCGTGGTAGTGTTCTGTTTAGTGGTAGTGTTCTGTTTAGTGGTAGTGTTCTGTTTAGTGTTCAATAGTGTTCTGTTTAGTGGTAGTGTTCTGTTTAGTGGTAGTGTTCTGTTTAGTGGTAGTGTGTTTAGTAGTGTTCTGTTTAGTGGTAGTGTTCTGTTTAGTGGTAGTGTTCTGTTTAGCAATAGTGTTCTGTTTAGTGGTAGTGTTCTGTTTAGTGGTAGTGTTCTGTTTAGTGGTAGTGTTCTGTTTAGTGGTAGTGTTCTGTTTAGTGGTAGTGTTCTGTTTAGCAATAGTGTTCTGTTTAGTGGTAGTGTTCTGTTTAGCAATAGTGTTCTGTTTAGTGGTAGTGTTCTGTTTAGCAATAGTGTTCTGTTTAGTGGTAGTGTTCTGTTTAGTGGTAGTGTTCTGTTTAGTGGTAGTGTTCTGTTTAGCAATAGTGTTCTGTTTAGTGGTAGTGTTCTGTTTAGCAATAGTGTTCTGTTTAGTGGTAGTGTTCTGTTTAGCAATAGTGTTCTGTTTCGTGGTAGTGTTCTGTTTAGTGGTAGTGTTCTGTTTAGTGGTAGTGTTCTGTTTAGTGGTAGTGTTCTGTTTAGTGGTAGTGTTCTGTTTAGTGGTAGTGTTCTGTTTAGTGGTAGTGTTCTGTTTAGTGGTAGTGTTCTGTTTAGTGGTAGTGTTCTGTTTAGCAATAGTGTTCTGTTTAGTGGTAGTGTTCTGTTTAGTGGTAGTGTTCTGTTTAGTGGTAGTGTTCTGTTTAGCAATAGTGTTCTGTTTAGTGGTAGTGTTCTGTTTAGCAATAGTGTTCTGTTTAGTGGTAGTGTTCTGTTTAGTGGTAGTGTTCTGTTTAGTGGTAGTGTTCTGTTTAGCAATAGTGTTCTGTTTAGTGGTAGTGTTCTGTTTAGCAATAGTGTTCTGTTTAGTGGTAGTGTTCTGTTTAGCAATAGTGTTCTGTTTAGTGGTAGTGTTCTGTTTAGTGGTAGTGTTCTGTTTAGTGGTAGTGTTCTGTTTAGCAATAGTGTTCTGTTTAGTGGTAGTGTTCTGTTTAGCAATAGTGTTCTGTTTAGTGGTAGTGTTCTGTTTAGTGGTAGTGTTCTGTTTAGTGGTAGTGTTCTGTTTAGTGGTAGTGTTCTGTTTAGTGGTAGTGTTCTGTTTAGCAATAGTGTTCTGTTTAGTGGTAGTGTTCTGTTTTAGTGTTCTGTGGTAGTGTTTAGTGGTAGTGTTCTGTTTAGCAATAGTGTTCTGTTTAGTGGTAGTGTTCTGTTTAGTGGTAGTGTTCTGTTTAGTGGTAGTGTTCTGTTTAGCAATAGTGTTCTGTTTAGTGGTAGTGTTCTGTTTAGTGGTAGTGTTCTGTTTAGTGGTAGTGTTCTGTTTAGTGGTAGTGTTCTGTTTAGCAATAGTGTTCTGTTTAGTGGTAGTGTTCTGTTTAGCAATAGTGTTCTGTTTAGTGGTAGTGTTCTGTTTAGTGGTAGTGTTCTGTTTCGTGGTAGTGTTCTGTTTAGTGGTAGTGTTCTGTTTAGTGGTAGTGTTCTGTTTAGTGGTAGTGTTCTGTTTAGTTTAGTGGTAGCAATAGTGTTCTGTTTAGTGGTAGTGTTCTGTTTAGCAATAGTGTTCTGTTTAGTGGTAGTGTTCTGTTTAGTGGTAGTGTTCTGTTTAGTGGTAGTGTTCTGTTTAGTGGTAGTGTTCTGTTTAGTGGTAGTGTTCTGTTTAGCAATAGTGTTCTGTTTAGTGGTAGTGTTCTGTTTAGCAATAGTGTTCTGTTTCGTGGTAGTGTTCTGTTTAGCAATAGTGTTCTGTTTCGTGGTAGTGTTCTGTTTAGTGGTAGTGTTCTGTTTAGTGGTAGTGTTCTGTTTAGCAATAGTGTTCTGTTTAGTGGTAGTGTTCTGTTTAGTGGTAGTGTTCTGTTTAGTGGTAGTGTTCTGTTTAGCAATAGTGTTCTGTTTCGTGGTAGTGTTCTGTTTAGCAATAGTGTTCTGTTTAGTGGTAGTGTTCTGTTTAGTGGTAGTGTTCTGTTTAGTGTTCTGTTTAATAGTGTTCTGTTCTAGTTTCTGTTTGGTAGTGTTCTGTTTAGTGGTAGTGTTCTGGTAGTGTTCTGTTTAGTGGTAGTGTTCTGTTTAGTGGTAGTGTTCTGTTTAGTGGTAGTGTTCTGTTTAGTGGTAGTGTTCTGTTTAGTGGTAGTGTTCTGTTTTGGTAGTGTTCTGTTTAGTGGTAGTGTTCTGTTTAGTGGTAGTGTTCTGTTTAGTGGTAGTGTTCTGTTTAGTGGTAGTGTTCTGTTTAGTGGTAGTGTTCTGTTTAGTGGTAGTGTTCTGTTTAGTGGTAGTGTTCTGTTTAGTGGTAGTGTTCTGTTTAGCAATAGTGTTCTGTTTAGTGGTAGTGTTCTGTTTAGTGGTAGTGTTCTGTTTAGTGGTAGTGTTCTGTTTAGCAATAGTGTTCTGTTTAGTGGTAGTGTTCTGTTTAGTGGTAGTGTTCTGTTTAGCAATAGTGTTCTGTTTAGTGGTAGTGTTCTGTTTAGTTAGTGTTCTGTTTAGTGGTAGTGTTCTGTTTAGTGGTAGTGTTCTGTTTAGTGGTAGTGTTCTGTTTAGTGGTAGTGTTCTGTTTAGTGGTAGTGTTCTGTTTAGTGGTAGTGTTCTGTTTAGTGGTAGTGTTCTGTTTAGCAATAGTGTTCTGTTTAGTGGTAGTGTTCTGTTTAGTGGTAGTGTTCTGTTTAGTGGTAGTGTTCTGTTTCGTGGTAGTGTTTTGTTTAGTGGTAGTGTTCTGTTTTTGGTAGTGTTCTGTTTAGTGGTAGTGTTCTGTTTAGTGGTAGTGTTCTGTTTAGTGGTAGTGTTCTGTTTAGCAATAGTGTTCTGTTTAGTGGTAGTGTTCTGTTTAGTGGTAGTGTTCTGTTTAGTGGTAGTGTTCTGTTTAGTGGTAGTGTTCTGTTTAGTGGTAGTGTTCTGTTTAGTGGTAGTGTTCTGTTTAGTGTTCTGGTAGTGTTCTGTTTAGTGGTAGTGTTCTGTTTAGTGGTAGTGTTCTGTTTAGTGGTAGTGTTCTGTTTAGTGGTAGTGTTCTGTTTAGTGGTAGTGTTCTGTTTAGTGGTAGTGTTCTGTTTAGCAATAGTGTTCTGTTTCTGTTTAGTGGTAGTGTTCTGTTTAGCAATAGTGTTCTGTTTAGTGGTAGTGTTCTGTTTGGTAGTGTTCTGTTTAGTGGTAGTGTTCTGTTTAGCAATAGTGTTCTGTTTAGTGGTAGTGTTCTGTTTAGTGGTAGTGTTCTGTTTTGGTAGTGTTCTGTTTAGTAGTGTTCTGTTTAGTGGTAGTGTTCTGTTTAGTGGTAGTGTTCTGTTTAGTGGTAGTGTTCTGTTTAGCAATAGTGTTCTGTTTAGTGGTAGTGTTCTGTTTAGTGGTAGTGTTCTGTTTTTAGTGTTCTGTTTAGCGGTAGTGTTCTGTTTTAGTGTTCTGTTTGGTAGTGTTCTGTTTAGTGGTAGTGTTCTGTTTAGCAATAGTGTTCTGTTTAGTGGTAGTGTTCTGTTTTTTAGTAGTGTTCTGTAGTGTTCTGTTTCTGGTAGTGTTCTGTTTTAGTGTTCTGTTTAGTGGTAGTGTGGTAGTGTTCTGTTTAGTGGTAGTGTTCTGTTTAGCAATAGTGTTCTGTTTAGTGGTAGTGTTCTGGTAGTGTTCTGTTTAGTGGTAGTGTTCTGTTTAGTGGTAGTGTTCTGTTTAGTGGTAGTGTTCTGTTTAGTGGTAGTGTTCTGTTTAGTGGTAGTGTTCTGTTTAGCAATAGTGTTCTGTTTAGTGGTAGTGTTCTGTTTAGTGGTAGTGTTCTGTTTAGCAATAGTGTTCTGTTTCGTGGTAGTGTTCTGTTTAGCAGTAGTGTTCTGTTTAGTGGTAGTGTTCTGTTTAGCAATAGTGTTCTGTTTAGTGGTAGTGTTCTGTTTAGCAATAGTGTTCTGTTTAGTGGTAGTGTTCTGTTTAGTGGTAGTGTTCTGTTTAGTGGTAGTGTTCTGTTTAGCAATAGTGTTCTGTTTAGTGGTAGTGTTCTGTTTAGCAATAGTGTTCTGTTTAGTGGTAGTGGTAGTGTTCTGTTTAGCGGTAGTGTTCTGTTTAGTGGTAGTGTTCTGTTTAGTGGTAGTGTTCTGTTTAGCAATAGTGTTCTGTTTAGCAATAGTGTTCTGTTTAGCAATAGTGTTCTGTTTAGTGGTAGTGTTCTGTTTCGTGGTAGTGTTCTGTTTAGTGGTAGTGTTCTGTTTAGTGGTAGTGTTCTGTTTAGTGGTAGTGTTCTGTTTAGTGGTAGTGTTCTGTTTAGCAATAGTGTTCTGTTTAGTGTTCTGTTTAGTGGTAGTGTTCTGTTTCGTGGTAGTGTTCTGTTTAGTGGTAGTGTTCTGTTTAGTGGTAGTGTTCTGTTTTAGTGTTCTGTTTAGTGGTAGTGTTCTGTTTAGTAGTGTTCTGTTTAGTGGTAGTGTTCTGTTTTTAGTGTTCTGTTTAGTGGTAGTGTTCTGTTTAGCAATAGTGTTCTGTTTAGTGGTAGTGTTCTGTTTAGTAGTGTTCTGTTTAGTGGTAGTGTTCTGTTTAGTGGTAGTGTTCTGTTTAGTGGTAGTGTTCTGTTTAGTGGTAGTGTTCTGTTTAGTGGTAGTGTTCTGTTTAGTGGTAGTGTTCTGTTTAGTGGTAGTGTTCTGTTTAGTGGTAGTGTTCTGTTTAGTGGTAGTGTTCTGTTTAGTGGTAGTGTTCTGTTTAGTGGTAGTGTTCTGTTTAGTGGTAGTGTTCTGTTTAGCAATAGTGTTCTGTTTAGTGGTAGTGTTCTGTTTAGTGGTAGTGTTCTGTTTAGTGGTAGTGTTCTGTTTAGTGGTAGTGTTCTGTTTAGTGGTAGTGTTCTGTTTAGTGGTAGTGTTCTGTTTAGTGGTAGTGTTCTGTTTAGTGTTCTGTTTAGTGGTAGTGTTCTGTTTAGTGGTAGTGTTCTGTTTAGTGGTAGTGTTCTGTTTAGTGGTAGTGTTCTGTTTAGCAATAGTGTTCTGTTTAGTGGTAGTGTTCTGTTTTTAGTGTTCTGTTTAGTGGTAGTGTTCTGTTTAGCAATAGTGTTCTGTTTAGTGGTAGTGTTCTGTTTAGTGGTAGTGTTCTGTTTAGTGGTAGTGTTCTGTTTAGTGGTAGTGTTCTGTTTAGTGGTAGTGTTCTGTTTTGGTAGTGTTCTGTTTAGTGGTAGTGTTCTGTTTAGTGGTAGTGTTCTGTTTAGTGGTAGTGTTCTGTTTAGTGGTAGTGTTCTGTTTAGTGGTAGTGTTCTGTTTAGTAGTGTTCTGTTTAGTGGTAGTGTTCTGTTTTTAGTGTTCTGTTTAGTGGTAGTGTGTTCTGTTTAGTGGTAGTGTTCTGTTTAGTGGTAGTGTTCTGTTTAGTGGTAGTGTTCTGTTTAGCAATAGTGTTCTGTTTAGTGGTAGTGTTCTGTTTAGTGGTAGTGTTCTGTTTAGTGGTAGTGTTCTGTTTAGCAATAGTGTTCTGTTTAGTGGTAGTGTTCTGTTTAGTGGTAGTGTTCTGTTTAGTGGTAGTGTTCTGTTTAGTGGTAGTGTTCTGTTTAGTGGTAGTGTTCTGTTTAGTGGTAGTGTTCTGTTTAGTGGTAGTGTTCTGTTTCGTGGTAGTGTTCTGTTTAGTGGTAGTGTTCTGTTTAGTGGTAGTGTTCTGTTTAGTGGTAGTGTTCTGTTTAGTAGTGTTCTGTTTAGTGGTAGTGTTCTGTTTAGTGGTAGTGTTCTGTTTAGTGGTAGTGTTCTGTTTAGTGGTAGTGTTCTGTTTTGGTAGTGTTCTGTTTAGTGGTAGTGTTCTGTTTAGTGGTAGTGTTCTGTTTAGTGGTAGTGTTCTGTTTTAGTGTTCTGTTTAGTAGTGTAGTGTTCTGTTTTAGTGGTAGTGTTCTGTTTAGTGGTAGTGTTCTGTTTAGCAATAGTGTTCTGTTTAGTGGTAGTGTTCTGTTTAGTGGTAGTGTTCTGTTTAGTGGTAGTGTTCTGTTTAGTGGTAGTGTTCTGTTTAGTGGTAGTGTTCTGTTTAGTGGTAGTGTTCTGTTTAGTGGTAGTGTTCTGTTTAGCAATAGTGTTCTGTTTAGTGGTAGTGTTCTGTTTAGTGGTAGTGTTCTGTTTAGTGGTAGTGTTCTGTTTAGTGGTAGTGTTCTGTTTAGTGGTAGTGTTCTGTTTAGTGGTAGTGTTCTGTTTAGTGGTAGTGTTCTGTTTAGTGGTAGTGTTCTGTTTTAGTGGTAGTGTTCTGTTTAGCAATAGTGTTCTGTTTAGTGGTAGTGTTCTGTTTAGTGGTAGTGTTCTGTTTAGTGGTAGTGTTCTGTTTAGTGGTAGTGTTCTGTTTAGTGGTAGTGTTCTGTTTAGTTAGTGTTCTGTTTAGTGGTAGTGTTCTGTTTAGCAATAGTGTTCTGTTTAGTGGTAGTGTTCTGTTTAGTGGTAGTGTTCTGTTTAGTGGTAGTGTTCTGTTTAGCAATAGTGTTCTGTTTAGCAATAGTGTTCTGTTTAGTGGTAGTGTTCTGTTTAGTGGTAGTGTTCTGTTTAGTGGTAGTGTTCTGTTTAGCAATAGTGTTCTGTTTAGTGGTAGTGTTCTGTTTAGTGGTAGTGTTCTGTTTAGTGGTAGTGTTCTGTTTAGTGGTAGTGTTCTGTTTAGTGGTAGTGTTCTGTTTAGCAATAGTGTTCTGTTTAGTGGTAGTGTTCTGTTTAGCAATAGTGTTCTGTTTAGTGGTAGTGTTCTGTTTAGCAATAGTGTTCTGTTTAGTGGTAGTGTTCTGTTTAGTGGTAGTGTTCTGTTTAGTGGTAGTGTTCTGTTTAGTGGTAGTGTTCTGTTTAGTGGTAGTGTTCTGTTTAGTGGTAGTGTTCTGTTTAGCAATAGTGTTCTGTTTAGTGGTAGTGTTCTGTTTAGTGGTAGTGTTCTGTTTAGTGGTAGTGTTCTGTTTAGTGGTAGTGTTCTGTTTAGTGGTAGTGTTCTGTTTAGTGGTAGTGTTCTGTTTAGTGGTAGTGTTCTGTTTAGTGGTAGTGTTCTGTTCTGTTCTGTTTAGTGGTAGTGTTCTGTTTTAGTGTTCTGTTTAGTGGTAGTGTTCTGTTTAGTGGTAGTGTTCTGTTTAGTGGTAGTGTTCTGTTTAGTGGTAGTGTTCTGTTTAGTGGTAGTGTTCTGTTTAGTGGTAGTGTTCTGTTTAGTGGTAGTGTTCTGTTTAGTGGTAGTGTTCTGTTTAGTGGTAGTGTTCTGTTTAGTGGTAGTGTTCTGTTTAGTGGTAGTGTTCTGTTTAGTAGTGTTCTGTTTAGTGGTAGTGTTCTGTTTAGTGGTAGTGTTCTGTTTAGTGGTAGTGTTCTGTGGTAGCAATAGTGTTCTGTTTAGTGGTAGTGTTCTGTTTAGTGTGGTAGTGTTCTGTTTAGTGGTAGTGTTCTGTTTAGTGGTAGTGTTCTGTTTTTAGTGTTCTGTTTAGTGTTCTGTTTAGCAATAGTGTTCTGTTTAGTGGTAGTGTTCTGTTTAGCAATAGTGTTCTGTTTAGTGGTAGTGTTCTGTTTAGTAGTGTTCTGTTTAGTGGTAGTGTTCTGTTTAGTGGTAGTGTTCTGTTTAGCAATAGTGTTCTGTTTAGTGGTAGTGTTCTGTTTAGTGGTAGTGTTCTGTTTAGTGGTAGTGTTCTGTTTAGTGGTAGTGTTCTGTTTAGTGGTAGTGTTCTGTTTAGTGGTAGTGTTCTGTTTAGTGGTAGTGTTCTGTTTAGCAATAGTGTTCTGTTTTGGTAGTGTTCTGTTTAGTTAGTGTTCTGTTTAGTGGTAGTGTTCTGTTTAGTAGTGTTCTGTTTAGTGGTAGTGTTCTGTTTAGTAGTGTTCTGTTTAGTGGTAGTGTTCTGTTTAGTGGTAGTGTTCTGTTTAGTGGTAGTGTTCTGTTTTTAGTGTTCTGTTTAGTAGTGTTCTGTTTAGTGGTAGTGTTCTGTTTAGTGGTAGTGTTCTGTTTAGCAATAGTGTTCTGTTTAGTGGTAGTGTTCTGTTTTAGTGTTCTGTTTAGTAGTGTTCTGTTTAGTGGTAGTGTTCTGTTTAGTGGTAGTGTTCTGTTTAGTGGTAGTGTTCTGTTTAGTGGTAGTGTTCTGTTTAGTGGTAGTGTTCTGTTTAGTGGTAGTGTTCTGTTTAGTGGTAGTGTTCTGTTTAGTGGTAGTGTTCTGTTTAGTGGTAGTGTTCTGTTTAGCAATAGTGTTCTGTTTAGTGGTAGTGTTCTGTTTAGTGGTAGTGTTCTGTTTAGTGGTAGTGTTCTGTTTAGTGGTAGTGTTCTGTTTAGTGGTAGTGTTCTGTTTTTAGTGTTCTGTTTAGTGGTAGTGTTCTGTTTAGCAATAGTGTTCTGTTTAGTGGTAGTGTTCTGTTTAGTGGTAGTGTTCTGTTTAGTGGTAGTGTTCTGTTTAGTGGTAGTGTTCTGTTTAGTGGTAGTGTTCTGTTTAGTGGTAGTGTTCTGTTTTTGGTAGTGTTCTGTTTAGTGGTAGTGTTCTGTTTAGTTTAGTGGTAGTGTGTTCTGTTTAGTGGTAGTGTTCTGTTTAGTGGTAGTGTTCTGTTTAGTGGTAGTGTTCTGTTTAGTGGTAGTGTTCTGTTTAGTGGTAGTGTTCTGTTTAGTGGTAGTGTTTAGTGGTAGTGTTCTGTTTAGTGGTAGTGTTCTGTTTAGTGGTAGTGTTCTGTTTAGCAATAGTGTTCTGTTTAGTGGTAGTGTTCTGTTTAGTGGTAGTGTTCTGTTTAGTGGTAGTGTTCTGTTTAGTGGTAGTGTTCTGTTTAGTGGTAGTGTTCTGTTTAGCAATAGTGTTCTGTTTAGTGGTAGTGTTCTGTTTAGTGGTAGTGTTCTGTTTAGTGGTAGTGTTCTGTTTAGTGGTAGTGTTCTGTTTAGTGGTAGTGTTCTGTTTAGTGGTGTTCTGTTTAGTGGTAGTGTTCTGTTTAGTGGTAGTGTTCTGTTTAGTGGTAGTGTTCTGTTTAGTGGTAGTGTTCTGTTTAGTGGTAGTGTTCTGTTTAGTGGTAGTGTTCTGTTTAGTGGTAGTGTTCTGTTTAGTGGTAGTGTTCTGTTTAGCAATAGTGTTCTGTTTAGTGGTAGTGTTCTGTTTAGTGGTAGTGTTCTGTTTAGTGGTAGTGTTCTGTTTAGTGGTAGTGTTCTGTTTAGTGGTAGTGTTCTGGTAGTGTTCTGTTTAGTGGTAGTGTTCTGTTTAGTAGTGTTCTGTTTAGTGGTGTAGTGTTCTGTTTAGTGGTAGTGTTCTGTTTTAGTGTTCTGTTTAGTGGTAGTGTTCTGTTTAGTGGTAGTGTTCTGTTTAGTGGTAGTGTTCTGTTTAGTGGTAGTGTTCTGTTTAGCAATAGTGTTCTGTTTAGTGTTCTGTTTAGTGGTAGTGTTCTGTTTAGTGGTAGTGTTCTGTTTCGTGGTAGTGTTCTGTTTAGTGGTAGTGTTCTGTTTCGTGGTAGTGTTCTGTTTAGTGGTAGTGTTCTGTTTAGCAATAGTGTTCTGTTTAGCAATAGTGTTCTGTTTGTTTAGTTCTGGTAGTGTTCTGTTTAGCAATAGTGTTCTGTTTAGTGGTAGTGTTCTGTTTTAGTGTTCTGTTTAGTAGTGTTCTGTTTAGTGGTAGTGTTCTGTTTAGTGGTAGTGTTCTGTTTAGTGTAGTGTTCTGTTTAGTGGTAGTGTTCTGTTTAGTGCTATTATTCTGTTTAGAGGTTAGTGTTCTGTTTAGCAATAGTGTTCTGTTTAGTGGTAGTGTTCTGTTTAGTGGTAGTGTTCTGTTTAGCATTAGTGTTCTGTTTAGTGTTCTGTTTAGCAGCAGTGTTCTGTTTAGCAGCAGTGTTCTGTTTAGCAGCAGTGTTCTGTTTAGTGGTAGTGTTCTGTTTAGTGGCAGTGTTCTGTTTAGTGGTAGTGTTCTGTTTAGTGCTAGTGTTCTGTTTAGAGGTTGTTTTCTGTTTAGTGGTAGTGTTCTGTTTAGAGGTTGTGTTCTGTTTAGTGGTAGTGTTCTGTTTAGTGGTAGTGTTCTGTTTAGTGATAGTGTTCTGTTTAGTGATAGTGTTCTGTTTAGTGGTAGTGTTCTGTTTAGTGGTAGTGTTCTGTTTAGTGGTAGTGTTCTGTTTAGTGGTAGTGTTCTGTTTAGTGGTAGTGTTCTGTTTAGTGGTAGTGTTCTGTTTAGTGGTAGTGTTCTGTTTAGTGGTAGTGTTCTGTTTAGAGGTTGTGTTCTGTTTAGTGCTAGTGTTCTGTTTAGAGGTCTTTTTCTGTTTGGTGCTAGTGTTCTGTTTAGAGGTTGTTTTCTGTTTAGTGCTAGTGTTCTGTTTAGAGGTCTTGTTCTGTTTAGCAGTTGTCTGCTACTCAGGCTCTAAATTAAAATATACTTTTTTATCTCGTGGTGCTGTGACTGTCTCAAAAGTTGTTTTCTTACAGGACTATATAAATGGCTACGTTAGGACTATGAAAATGCTATGTTCGGACTGTGAAAATGCTATGTTAGGACTATATAAAATGCTATGTTTGGACTATATAAAATGCAATGTTAGGACTATATAAAATGATATGTGAGGACTATATAAAATGCAATGTTAGGACTATATAAAATGATATGTGAGGACTACATAAAATGCTATGTTAGGACTATATAAAATGCTATGTTAGGACTATATAAAATGCTATTATTCGCCTACCTCATGCCTTTTGCACACAATGTATATAGACTCTTTTTTTTCTACTGTGTTATTGACTTGTTAATTGTTTACTCCATGTGTAACTCTGTGTTGTCTGTTCACAGTGCTATGCATTATCTTGGCCAGGTCGCAGTTGCAATTGAGAACTTGTTCTCAACTAGCCTACCTGGTTCAATAAAGGTGAAATAAAATAAAATAAATAAAAATATGTTAGGACTATATAAAATGCTATGTTAGGACTGTGAAAATGCAATGTTATATCTGTTCAAAAGATGGGCCAGACAGCATTTAGCATGTTTTTAAGTGACAATACATTTCAGAATGAAGCAGCTTAAATAATGGAAAAAAAGTGAATTAGTTCAAATGTATAGTAATTTCGATGAAGAGTATTATTCAATCAATATCTTATGACACAGATCACAATAAAGTCCATGCAAACAAAAATATATATATTGTTTTATTACTACTCCATAAATGATTGCTGTCCTTTACTCTATAAATCAAACTATAACAACAAAAAATGGGCAAAGGCAAAGTGAAAAAATGGAGGGATGTAAAACAGTAAAGGAAAAGAGAAAGAGAGAGTTTTTCAACACGTGGTGTCGTCGGTAGTGTAATACGATACCTAGGTTGACCGTGAGCTTGACCCGGCCCCCGTCCAGCTCTAGACGCAACGTGTCGGCCGAGGCTCGCGAGGTAGTGGCCATGAGCAGGCCATAGGCCCGCTGGGACATGAAACGCAGAGACACGTCCTCCGCCTCCGTGTGCATCACCTGGGGCATCACCACCTTCATGTACATACTGCCATCATAGCTTAGAATGGACGCCTCTGTCATGGGCGGGGGGCAAGGGGGAAGGGCGGACAGAAGGAGAGAGATACAGAGAGACAGAGAGAGAGAGAGAGACAGAGAGAGACACAGAGAGAGAGAGACAGAGAAGGACGGAAGAGAAGCGAGAGAGAGAGAGAGAGAGACAGAGAGACAGAGAGACAGAGAGAGAGAGAGAGCGGAAGGAGAGAGAGAGAGACAGAGAGAGAGACAGAGAGAGACGGAAGAGAGAAGCGAGAGAGAGAGAGAGAGAGAGAGAGAGACAGAGAGAGACAGACAGAGGGAGAGAGAGAGAGAGAGAGGGAGAGAGAGAGAGAGAGAGAGAGACAGAGAGAGAGACAGAGAGACGGAAGAGAGAAGAAGAGAGAGAGAGAGAGAGAGAGAGAGAGAGACAGAGAGACAGAGAGACAGAGAGATAGAGAGAGAGATAGATAGAGAGACAGAGAGACAGAGACAGATAGAGAGACAGAGAGAGAGACAGAGACAGAGGGAGAGAGCGGAAGAGAGAGCGAGAGAGAGGGAGAGAGAGAGAGAGAGAGGATAGAAATGTGTTAGACACAACATCTGCTGTCACACATCTTGTTTCGGTTGAGAAATCCACAACATAACAACATGACATTTTCACTTGCACGCTCACATACAGACACACACGCTCCCCATGCTTTTGCCCATTGCTCGTTTCCCCCCATCACTCTCTTCAGGAGAGAGTCATTCAATGTATTGTTTTCTCTCTCACAGTACATCTGTCTTCAGCATGCTGTGGTCTCCCTGATAGCACTTTCAACTGGACTCGTTTGCACACAGATGATGGCTTAAGATAGATGATGGCTTAAGATGGATGATATATTTACATTTAAGTCATTTGGCAGACGCTCTTATCCAGAGCGACTTACAAATTGGTGGCTTAAGATAGATGATGGCTTCAGATAGATAGATGGATCTCTCTCTCTCTCTCTCTCTCTCTCTCTCTCTCTCTCTCTCTCTCTCTCTCTCTCTCTCTCTCTCTCTCTCTCTCTCTCTCTCTCTCTCTCTCTCTCTCTCTCTCTCTCTCTCATTCAAATCAAGGGGCTTTATTGGCATGGGAAACATGTTAACATTGCCAAAGCAAGTGAAGTAGATAATCTCTCTCACTTCCGCTCTCTCCATCTATCTCTCTCTCTCCCCCTCTTTCTATGTACTGCTTCCTGGCATCCAGCCAATAGACACAAACTCTCCTTTCGTCCTCAGAGCTGTAAAGACTCTAACTGGGAATCACACACACCCTCCCTCAACGCAGGGGCAAAGCAACTCTACAATTACATCCCGATCAATATTTTATTTTGTACCATCAGCTGCTCTACCCAAAGCTACATTTATACCCATCATACCAAGTGCAATATGATAGAGGAGAGATGAGTGGGGAGACACCTCAAGGTACAATGAAGACAGAATGAGCGAGAGAGAGGGAGAAGAGAAAGAAAAAGGGGGGGGGTAGAGAGAGAAAGAGGGGGAGAAGAGATGGGAAGAGGGGATGGAAGATTGAGGTAAAGGTAGAGAGATGGAGAGAGAAGGAAAGTGGTCAGGTGCGAGTTTGTTGGGAGAGAGTGTGAAAAAGGGGAAAGTGATAAGAGTAAGACAATAGAAGAGAGAGAGATAGAGAGATATTAAAATAGAGAGAGATATAAAGAGAGAGATATTAAAATAGAGAGAGATATAAAGAGAGAGATATAAAAATAGAGAGAGATATAAAGAGAGAGATATGAAAATAGAGAGAGATATAAAGAGAGAGATATTAAAATATAGAGAGATATAAAGATAGAGATATTAAAATAGAGAGAGATATAAAGAGAGAGATATTAAAATAGAGAGAGATATAAAGATAGAGATATTAAAATAGAGAGAGATATAAAGAGAGAGATATTAAAATAGAGAGAGATATAAAGAGAGAGATATGAAAATAGAGAGAAATATAAAGAGAGAGATATAAAAATAGAGAGAGATATAAAGAGAGAGATATGAAAATAGAGAGATATAAAGAGAGAGATATTAAAATATAGAGAGATAAAAAGATAGAGATATTAAAATAGAGAGAGATATAAAGAGAGAGATATTAAAATAGAGAGAGATATAAAGAGAGAGATATTAAAATAGAGAGAGATATAAAGAGAGCGAGAGATAAAGAACTAAATAGAGTTGAAACAGAGAGAAACCTCTCCTGATATCATGTCTCTGGCTGAGTGTGACGAGAGATCAGAGAGGTTTAATATCCCAGTAAGAGACTGTCAGATTGATACTAACTGACAGAGCTACAGAGCCCTGAGGGACAGACATATGATAGACATAGTGGCAGGTTGGCATTATGTGCCTGAGCAATGAGGAGAAAGACATTTTTGTTCACTGTGTATTTCAGTTTGCTGAATTTGTAAAATTTTTACTTAAGGCCTGGAATAAAAGATATAAGATAATTAAATGACATATTTCATTCGAGACATGTTTTATTTAACTAGGCAAGTCAGTTAATTAAGAACAAATTCTTATTTTCAATGACGGCCGAGGAACAGTGGGTTGACTGCCTTGTTCAGGGGCAGAAGGACAGATTTTTATCTTGGTAGCTCAGGGACTCAATCTTGCAACCTTTCAGTTACAAGTCCAAAGCACTAACCACTAGGCTACCTGCCACCTCTACACTCTAACCACTAGGCTACCTGCCACCTCTACACTCTAACCACTAGGCTACCTGCCACCTCTACACTCTAACCACTAGGCTACCTGCCACCTCTACACTCTAACCACTAGGCTACCTGCCACCTCTACACTCTAACCACTAGGCTACCCTGCCGCCTCTACACTCTAACCACTAGGCTACCTGCCGCCTCTACAATCTAACCACTAGGCTACCTGCCGCCTCTACACTCTAACCACTAGGCTACCTGCCGCCTCTACACTCTAACCACTAGGTTACCTGCCGCCTCTACACTCTAACCACTAGGCTACCTGCCGCTACACTCTAACCACCTGCCACCTCTACACTCTAACCACTAGGCTACCTGCCGCCTCTACACTCTAACCACTAGGCTAACTGCCACCTCTACATTCTAACCACTAGGCCACCTGCCATATCTACACTCTAACCAGTAGGCTACCTGCCACCTCTACACTCTAACCACTAGGCTACCTGCCACCTCTACACTCTAACCACTAGGCTACCTGCCACCTCTACACTCTAACCACTAGGCTACCTGCCACCTCTACACTCTAACCACTAGGCTACCTGCCACCTCTACACTCTAACCACTAGGCTACCCTGCCACCTCTACACTCTAACCACTAGGCTACCCTGCCACCTCTACACTCTAACCACTAGGCTACCTGCCGCCCCACATATCGGTATAGATTGAGTGTTGTCTTAGACTTGAATCTTCTCTGTGTGCCGGACCAGGTATCATTTATCTGTATTGAGTTTGTTTATAGTTTTACTGCTTGAGGGTTTTTATTATTGCTTGGGTAACCTTATCTACTATCGTAAATGTATATTTTGTGGTGCGAACTGCACAGAACACCAGAAGATGTGCTGCGGTGAATCATTTCATTGTTCTATTGTTTGTTTATGTGTCAGTCCAACTGGCTATTTGACCCGAAAAAAACCCCACTTATTTAATCAATTAATTAATTAATTCATTCATTCATTCATTCATTCACAATAGTCTGAGATTAGTTCCTTCACCTCAATCATTCACTTGTCACAACTGGCCCAGTATTTAGAAAAACTCTCAGGACATAGGAAAACCCCTCTAGGATCAGCTATTAAGAGGAAGCACCTGATCTGAGATCAGCACTCCTGCTCTGAGATATTTTGTGAAAAGAGGCCTTGGTCTTGGTTTATTAACATTAGTTTGACATGAAGGAAAGGATGCAGAGGGGACGTGATTGGAGAGTATGGATAATGGCAATCTTTCTCTTTCGATTTCTACTCCATCTAATGTAGGCACTGTAAGTCACGTTGGATAGAATAATCTGTGAAATGGCATATAGTCCATATATATACCATATATATATATATATATATAGGTGGAGTTCTGCAGAGATGGCTGTACTTCTGGAAAGTTCTCCCATCTCCACAGAGGATCTCTGGAGCTCTGTCAGAGTTGCCACCATGTTCTTGGATGCACCTGACCTCAATTTCAAGTCTCATAGCAAAGGGGCTGAATACTTATCTAAATGAGGTATCTGTTTTTATTCTTAATACATTAGCAAACATTTCTAAAAACCTGATTTTTGCTTTGTCATTATGGGGTATTGTGATGTCATTATGGGTTACAGTGTCGAGTCTAGTCGCCTTTACAAGTGGTAGCAACAGCAAAACACCACAGCTATTTCAAGGCCCCAGTCCTTAGTGCCCGCAAGGGGATTAAATGAGACTCCTCCCATGCACACACACACAGACACACACACACACAAACACAAACACTACAAAGTCAGGATTAGGGAGACACACACATTTATCATATTTGGTCCTCTGTTGGCGCTGTGCCACAAATAATCACCACTGATTGAGAGAAACTGAGAGAAACTGAGAGAAAAACATTGATAAAATAGTCTGGGAATCAAATCGTAAACCCCTCAGAAAATGTTCATCACAGTAAATTACTTCAAATCAGACTCCAAGACAATTGAATACGGATGAATGCAGCTCCATTTCATAAAAAACAGTGAGACGTTAGTGAGATGTTTGTCTCTTATGGCTACCTCTGCAGTTGTTCAGAACCACGTCTGACCTCTAAAGGTCTCTTATTTATTTATTTATTTATTTATGTCTCTGTGTGTCTCCCTACATGCCCTTAAAATGTCCTCTGTGATTCTCAGATGTGCTGGGGGAGAGAGACTGCAGAGTCACCAACAACCACATAGTGGAAGCAGAGTCCATACTCCCCAATACGCTACAATGCAGGGTGACAGAGAGAGGGGGGAGAAGGGGGAAGAAGGGGGGGAGAGTTTGACAGGAGAGAAAAAGAGAGTCAGGGAGAAAGAGAGAGAGAGAGAGAGAGGGTGAAAGAGAGAAAGATGGGAGAGAGAGAGGCGGGAAGATAGAGAGAGACGGGAGAGAGACAGGGAGATCGAGAGAGACGGGGAGAGAGGGAGAGAAATAGAGAAATATATGCTTATTTATTATCCTTTGTGTACCCTTAACCATTTGTAAATCGTTACAACACTGTATATATACGTAATATGCCATTTGTAATGTCTTTATTGTTTTGAAACTTCTGTATGTGTAATGTTTAATGTTAATTTTCATTGTTTATTTCACTTTTGTATATTATCTACCTCACTTGCTTTGGCAATGTTAACACATGTTTCCCATGCCAATAAAGCCCCTTGAATTGAATTGAATTGATAGGAGAGAGAGATAGAGACACAGAGAGACAGAGACTGAAATAGATAAAGATAGGAGACAGACAGAGAGAGAGAGAGAGAGAGAGAGAGAGAGAGAGAGAGAGAGAGAGAGAGAGAGAGAGAGAGAGAGAGAGAGAGAAAGAGAGACAATACGCTACAATGCAGTCTGATTGGTGACAGAGAGAGGGGGAAGAGGGAGAAAAAGAGAGAGACAGGGAGAAAGAGAGAAGGACAAAGTGTGTGAGAGAGAGAGAGAGAGAGAGTGAGAGAGAGAGAGATGGGGGGAGAGAGAGAGACGGGAGAGAGAGATGGGTAGAGAGACAGAAGAGAGAGAGACAGTAGAGGGAGAGAGAGAGAGAGAGAGAGAGAGGGAGAGAGAGAAGGGAGATGGCTCAAGAGAAATCAGGCTATGTGCACACTGCCCACAAAATGAGGTAGAAACTGAGCTACACTTCCTAGCCTCCTGCCAAATGTATGACCATAGAGACACATATTTCCCTCAGATTACACAGACCCACAAAGAATCCAATTTTGATAAACTCCCATATCTACTGGGTGAAATACCAGAGTGTGCCATCACAATAGCAATATTTGTGACTTGTTGCCACAAGAAATGGGCAACCAGTGAAAAACAAACACCATTTTCCCTTTTGAGAGAGATGGAGAGCAAGATAGAGAGATGGAGATCAAGAGGGAGAGAATGAGAGGAAGAGGGAGAGATGGAGAGCAAGAGGGAGAGAGATGGAGAGCAAGAGAGAGAGATATGGAGAGCAAGAGAGAGATGGAAAGCAAGTGAGAGAGATGGAGAGCAAGAGGGGGAGATGGAGAGCAAGAGGGAGAGATGGAGAGCAAGAGGGAGAGATGGAGAGCAAGAGAGAGAGATGGAGAGCAAGAGAGAGATGGAGAGCAAGAGGGAGAGATGGAGAGCAAGAGAGAGAGATGGAGAGCAAGAGAGAGATGGAGAGCAAGAGAGAGAGATGGAGAGCAAGAGAGAGATGGAGAGCAAGAGAGAGAGAGATGGAGAGCAAGAGAGAGATGGAGAGCAAGAGAGAGAGAGATGGAGAGCAAGAGAGAGAGATGGAGAGCAAGAGAGAGAGATGGAGAGCAAGAGAGAGAGATGGAGAGCAAGAGAGAGAGATGGAGAGCAAGAGAGAGAGAGATGGAGAGCAAGAGAGAGAGAGATGGAGAGCAAGAGGGAGAGATGGAGAGCAAGAGAGAGAGATGGAGAGCAATAGAGAGATGGAGAGCAAGAGGGAGAGATGGAGAGCAAGAGAGAGATGGAGAGCAAGAGGGAGAGATGGAGAGCAAGAGAGAGATGGAGAGCAAGAGAGAGATGGAGAGCAAGAGGGAGATGGAGAGCAAGAGGGAGAGATGGAGAGCAAGAGAGAGATGGAGAGCAAGAGGGAGAGATGGAGAGCAAGAGAGAGATGGAGAGCAAGAGGGAGAGATGGAGAGCAAGAGGGAGAGATGGAGAGCAAGAGAGAGATGGAGATGGAGAGCAAGATGGAGAGCAAGAGAGAGATGGAGAGCAAGAGAGAGATGGAGAGCAAGAGGGAGAGATGGAGAGCAAGAGAGAGAGATGGAGAGCAAGAGAGAGATGGAGAGCAAGAGGGAGAGAGGGGGAGCGATAGAAAGTGATAGACTGATAGACAACAGTCTTGAGTGTTGGATGTGTCTCTTTTTGCAGTGATAACGTGGGCCTCTGTAGCACAGTTGGTAGAGCATACCTGTGAAGCTTTGGATAAAAACATCTGCTAATGGCTTATATTATATTAGAACATTACCTCAACCCAGATCAATATATTCCAATACTTTCCTTTAGTATAAAAAGTATTTTCTCTGTCACTCAATATCTCTGCAGTGGATATGATTCTCTCTCTTATCCAGGAGAACAGTGGAGCCACAACTCAAAGGCCTTTTTAAGAACTCTCCTGAATCAATATCTAATCTCCAAAAAGATGTTTCCTTCTGACTGTTGTCTCGTACACAGGGATATTACTGAGAGACCAGGAAGGCCTTCTATACAGGGGTATTACTGAGAGACCAGGAAGGCCTTCTATACAGGGGTATTACTGAGAGACCAGGAAGGCCTTCTATACAGGGATATTACTGAGAGACCAGGAAGGCCTTCTATACAGGGATATTACTGAGAGACCAGGAAGGCCTTCTATACAGGGATATTACTGAGAGACCAGGAAGGCCTTCTATGCAGGGATATTACTGAGAGACCAGGAAGGCCTTCTGTACAGGGAACAGTCCTCCATAGAGCCGAGTAAGACAGGCAGACTGTAATGGTAGAGAGGTTTAAATAGAACAAGACACAGGAAATGGAGTGCTGAACAATAAACATGTGTTGGGTAAACAGAGAAAGCAGCAGCCCCTTGTTTTGTCACCCCATGCATACCCTGCCACCACAGGAAACAGGAAGCTGTGGTGGGGGTCATTACTTCAGCCGGACCTTGAGGTTTCATAACCCCTGTAAAATCTGATAATCATCTGACAATAGAAGCCCTGTGGAGTGGAGGGACAGTGGATGGGGTATGTGTGTGGTGGGTGTGGTGTGTGTGTGTGTGTGGTGGGTGTGGTGTGTGTGTGTGTGTGTGTGGGTGTGGTGTGTGTGGTGGGTGTGGTGTGTGTGTGTGTGTGGTGGGTGTGTGGTGTGTGGTGTGTGTGTGGTGTGTGTGGTGTGTGTGGTGTGTGTGGTGTGGTGTGGTGTGGTGTGGTGTGGTGTGGTGTGGTGTGGTGTGGTGTGTGTGTGTGTGTGTGTGTGTGTGTGTGTGTGTACACAAAAAAAAGAAGCTAGAAGCTAAAGTAAACTTCTTGAGGCATACTTTTAAATAGAGAGAGAGAGCGACAGAGACAGAGACAGACTTAACACAGCAAATAACTACAGAAGTTTATATGAGAGAGAGAGAGAGAGAGTGAGAGAGAGAGAGAGAGAGAGAGAGAGAGAGAGAGAAAGAGACAGAGAGAGAGACAGAGAGACAGAGAGAGCGACAGAGACAGAGACAGACTTAACACAGCAAATAACTACAGAAGTTTATATGAGAGAGAGAGAGAGAGAGAGAGAGTGAGAGAGAGAGAGAGAGAAAGAGACAGAGAGAGAGACAGAGAGACAGAGAGAGCGACAGAGACAGAGACAGACTTAACACAGCAAATAACTACAGAAGTTTATGAGAGAGAGAGAGAGAGAGAGAGAGAGAGAGAGAGAGAGAGAGAGAGAGAGACAGAGAGACAGAGAGACAGAGAGACAGCCATACAATTTAAATTATGTTAATTCAACTTTAATGCAGACTTGACACAGCAAATAACCATAGCAGTTGATATAGGTGAGAGTGACAGAGAGATATTCTGGTCATTAAACTGTAACGCTGTGTTGCCTTGGCCAGAGTAAGGTTCCCAGGAAAAAGGCAGAAACCACATTAATATTTCAACAGCATCAACAATACAGTCTTTCCCACTACTTCCTCTAGAGCCTTAAAGGGGAAACACTGGGATTTAGAGCACAAGCTATATGTAGTTAGTAAAGTGTCTCCATTCCACTTTTGGGCTCCTGAGTGGCGCTGCAGTCTAAGGCACTGCAGCTCAGTGTAAGAGGCATCCTCCTCTGTGTTTAAGTAAAGCCTCAGATTTCTCTACTGTTCCATCAGAGTACCAAGATCTTCTGGAGGTTTTCAACAAGGATTGTGCTACCTCTCTTCCTCCGCATCGTCCCTGCGATTCTGCCATTGACCTCCTCCTGGGCACCTCAACGCCTCGAGGTTATATTCCCTATCCGACCCAGAGACCAAGGCCATGGAAGAAGTACTTTGAGGACTCTGGCTGCTGGGAGCATTCGTCCTTCTGCATCCCCTCCCGGCGCAGGGTTTTTCTTTGTGAAAAAGAAGGACAAGACCCTGCGTCCATGCATCGACTACCGGGGCAACAATGACATCATGATTAAGAATCATGACCCCTTGCCACTCCTCACTTCGGCTTTCGAACCTCTCCAGGGGGCTACCATCTTTTCCTGTTTGGTAGTCCCATCGGGCGGCTCACAATTGGCCCAGCGTTGTCTGGGATTGATAGGCCATTATTGTAAATAAGAATTTGTACTTTAACTGACTTTCATAGTTAAATAAAGGTTAAATGACTCGAAATAAATAACCTTCCTCTGACACACACAGTCCACTAATGTTTTAATGAACCGCTTCATAGGAAGAAACAATGCAACACACTTCAATTAATGCAGTCAACAAGGACCAGTTATCTAACCTCTGAATCAACACATCAACACATACAATCCCCACACCGGCCTATGTGTTAAACCCAACACCAGTTTATGTGTTAATCTCCACACCAGCCTACGTTTTAATCTCCACACCAGCCTACGTTTTAATCTCCACACCAGCCTACGTTTTAATCTCCACACCAGCCTACGTTTTAATCTCCACACCAGCCTACGTTTTAATCTCCACACCAGCCTACATGTTAATCTCCACACCAGCCTACGTTTTAATCTCCACACCAGCCTACGTTTTAATCTCCACACCAGCCTACGTTTTAATCTCCACACCAGCCTATGTGTTAATCCCTACACCAGCCTACGTTTTAATCTCCACACCAGCCTATGTGTTAATCCCCACACCAGCCTACGTTTTAATCTCCACACCAGCCTACGTTTTAATCTCCACACCAGCCTGCGTGTTCATCCCAACACCAGTCTATATGTTAATCTCCACACCAGCCCACATGTTAATCTTCACACCAGCCTGCGTGTTCATCCCAACACCAGTCTACATGTTAATCCCAACACCAGTCTATATGTTAATCTCCACACCAGCCCACATGTTAATCTCCACACCAGCCCACATGTTAATCTTCACACCAGCCCGCGTGTTAATCCCAACACCAGCCTACGTGTTAATCCCAACACCAGCCTACATGTTAATCCCAACACCAGCCTACGTGTTAATCCCAACACCAGCCTACGTGTTAATCCCAACACCAGCCCACAAATGAATTCTCACACCAGCATAATTGATAATCCCCACATCAGTGTATGTGTTAATGCACACACAAACACAAATTCACAGTCATAAAACACACACATACAAGCACGCATGCAAAACAAAGGCTTCCACTTACCTCTCTCGCAGGTACGTGACCAGTACCCCGTGCCGGTACAATCGCAGATAAACCGGTTCCATCCCTCCTTGCAGACGCCTCTGTTCTTACACGGGTAGCTCTCACACTGTTTCCCCACCACTTTGTTGCACGACGGCTTGATGCCGGCCCCGTTCTGGGACTCAGCGATCTGTCGGATGTCCTTGCTGCGCCCATCGATGAAGAGGTCACGCACGCAGCCAACGTAGCCGTAGTTGAGCATGGCGGTCCACAGCTCAGTGGGCAGGATGAGATTGGTGCGGTCTGAGGGTAGACCACCTAGGTACATGTCCCCCTCCAGGTCCAGGATCTCACTCTCTCCGCTGGACATGAACGGAGTGCGCCGGCTGTTGACTGAGATGGTGCCTGGAGAGTGGAAAGTAATAAAGAGAGGGTTGCACTGTAATATAGAGAGGGATGTACTGTAATATAGAGAGGGTCGCTCAGTAACTCACCTACCAGTGGTGGGTTTGTACATCCTACCCCGGCTCACTGAGAACACCGCTTACCTCCTCCGGAGCGATGTTCTGGGGGAACCTGGAACCTCTTTCTCAGTGCTCCCTCATTTTTGAGCTGCAGACATCTTCTTTCCCTTCAGATCAGTCGAAGATAGTGTATTTTATTAAGCTAAAGTTGGGAAGGGCAGTTTGGGAGCAATAATCTATAATTTGTCATCATCTGGAAGATTTTATGGCAGAGGTAAGGAAGGTGTTCGGATCTTCGGTATCTGGGAGAGAAGAGGTCATGAAAACTACTTGGATTACATCAGAATTCCCGTAGTGTGGCAGATTACGAGGTTGATTTTCGCACATTGGATGCCGAGAGTGCCTGGAATCCAGAGGCCTTGTTCGATATATTCTTTCTCGGTCTATCAGAGGAGATAAAAGATGAGATAGCAGCTCGGAAGTTACCGTGGGACCTTGATTCCCTCATCGCCCTTACCATTAGGATTGATGGGCGTTTACGGGAACGAGTCAGAAGAGATCAGGTCTCGGTCACACTCATTCATCTGCTGCTGCTTGCTCACCTCTGAAGGAATCCGGAAGTCACAATACAGTGACCAGACTGGGAATTCTCTGATTCCCATTACCCATACTCACTTTTTTTGTGATCCTGCTGTGGGGAGACCAGTCTAAGTCTATCTATTGACTCTGGGGCAGACAAGAGTGCCTGGTGTCAGAACTAGGTATCCCCACTCAACTCTTCTCCGTTCCCGTGGATGCTAGAGCATTGTACGGCTGCTCCTTTGAAAGAGTCACGCACAGCTACAGTTCCCATTAACCTCTCTTGGGTAGGGGGCAGTAATTTCACCTCCGGATGAAAAGCGTGCCTAAAGTAAACTGCCTGTTACTCAGGCCCAGAAGCTAGAATATGCATATAATTGGTAGATTTGGATAGAAAACATTCTCCAAAACTGTTAAAATAATGTCTGTGGGTATAATATAACTGATATGGCAGGCGAAAACCTGAGAAGAATCCATCCAGGAAGTGGAATTATGTGGCTGTTTTTCAACTCAATGCCTATAGAGAATCCAAAGGGTTTCGAATTAGATTGCAGTTCCTATGGCATCCACTAGATGTCAACAGTCTCTAGACTTGGTTTCAGCCTTTTTTTATGAAAAACAATTAGTAAAAAGCCATTTTAGTTAGAGGTCAGAGGAAGTCTGCAGACCTGATTTGGGCGCGCTCCCGTGATCCATTTGTTATTTTTCCTTTCTATTGAAAACGGTATTGTCCGGTTGAAATATGATTGATTATAAAGACAATAAACAACCTGAGGATTAATTATAAACATCATTTGACATGTTTCGACAAACATTATTGGTCCTCTTAGTACGTATTCATCTGCCTGTTGTGACCGCCTTGGAGACATTGGATTACTGAACAAAACAGAGTTTTTGGGACATAAAACGGGACTTTATTGAACAAAAACAAACATTTACTGTGTAACTGGGAGTTATGTGAGTGCAACCATATGAAGATCATCAAAGGTAAGTGATTAATTTTAGCTTTATTTCTGACTTTAGCGACTCCTCTACTTGGCTGGTAAATGTTTGTATGCTTTTTTTCCACGGGGCTCTGTCCTCAGATAATCGCATGGTATGCTTTCTCTGTGTAAAGCCTTTTTGAAATCTGACAAAGCGGCTGGATTAACAAGTTAATCTTTAAACCGATGTATAACACTTGTATAATTCATGAATCCTTATTATGTGTATTTCTGTATTTTGAATTTGGCGCTCTGTAATTTCACCGGATGTTGGAGGCTAATCTGTGGGTATCTGGCAATCACAACGAGTCAATACAGCTTCTCCTCATTGAATCCCCTCACTTCCCTGTGGTGTTGGGATTTTCTTAGCTCCAAAAGCACAATCCCTTGACCACAGGTTGACTTGACCACAGGTTCAATCTTGGGTTGGAGCCCATTCTGTCACTCCCACTAACCTTAAAAGCGGAACAGCCGCCCCTGAATCGTCCTCCTCTGTGTTTAAGTAAAGCCTCAGATTTCTCTACTGTTTCCGCAGAGTACCAAGATCTTATGGAGGTTTTCAACAAGGCTCGTGCTACCTCTCTTCCTCCGCATTGTCCCTATGATTGTGCCATCAACCTCCTCCCGGTAAAACAACGCTTTGAGGTCGGCTATATTCCCTATCTTGTCCCGAGACCAAGGCCATGGAGGACTACATTGAGGAATCTCTGGCTGCTGGGAACATTCGTACTAATGCATCCCATGCCAGCGCAGAGTTTTTCTTTGTGAAAAAGAAGGCTAAGACCCTACGTCCATGCATTGACTACCGGGGCCTCAATGACATCTCAATTAAGAATCGTTACCCCTACCACTCCTCTCCTCTGCTTTCAAACCTCTCCAGGGGACTACCATCTTTTCGATGTTGGACCTTCGGAATGCCTACCATCTTGTTCGGATACGCGAGGGGTGGAAGACGGCTTTCAACACTGCCAGTGCACACTATGAGTATCTGGTCATGCTGTTTGGGCTCACCAACACTCCGGTTGTTTTCCAGGCGCTGGTCAATTATGTGCTCCGTGACATTTTGAATCATTTTGTGTTTCTCTACCTCTACGACATCCTCGTCTTCTCCCGGTCTGCCCAAGAACACATTCTCCATGTCCGACAAGTCCTTCAGCACCACCTGCAGAACCAGTTTGGGAAAGTCCTTTAGCGCCTCCTGGAGAACCAGTTTGGGAAAGTCCTTCAGCGCCTCCTGGAGAACCAGTTTTGGAAAGTGCGAGTTTCACCATTCTATCATCTCCTTTCTGAGATACCTCATCGCTGAAGGAAATGTCCAGATGCATTCTGAAAAAGTGATAGCGGTGGTGGATTGGCCCCAACATCCAGAGTGCAATTGAAACATTTCCTGTTGTTTGCTAATTTTTACCGCCACTTCATCCAGGGCTACAGCACTCTGCAAGGCTCTGTTATTCACCAGGTTCAACTTCACCATCTCCTACCGCCCAGGGTCTAAGTATGTGAAGCCAGACACTCTCTGTCGCCTGTACAGTTCCGACGCCACACCCTCTGACTCTGAGACCATTCTCCCTACCTCATGCCTTGCAGCTTCAGTTGATTGGATTATTGTGACCATGGTTCACAAGGCACAACTGTCCCAGCCGGAACCTGGAGGGGGCCCGGCTAACCGGATGTTCGTCCCTGATTCAGCCCGGTCTCAGGTCCTGGAATGGGCTCATTCCTCCAGGCTGACCTGTCATCCTGGCTCCCGTTCCTTCGACAACGTTTCTGGTGGCCCAATATGGTTCCTAATGCCTCTGCCTTCGCGCCGCATGCACTGTATGTGCTCAGAATAAGACTCTGTGGCAAACTTCGTCTGGCCTCCTCCAGCCACTGCCTGTCCCTCATTGCCATATTTCCCTGGATGTTGTCACTGGGCTTCCTCCGTCTGATAGCAACACCATCATAATGATGGTTGTGGATCGGTTTTCAAAAGCCGCCCATTTTATTCCTCTAAACAAACTACCCCCTGCCAAAGACATGGCCCATCTCACGGTGCAGCACGTCTTCCGGATCCATGGACTGCCGGTGGACATCATCTCCGGCCGGGGTCCTCAGTTCTCGCCGCGGTTATGGAAGGCATTCTGGGATGTCGGCCAGCCTGTCCTCCGGAATTCATCCCCAGTCTAACAGCCAGTCAGAGCGAGCAGATCTGGAAACAACACTATGGTGTCTCATCTCAACCAACTCCACTACCAGGAGCCAACAACAGGTCTGGGTGGAGCATGCCCATAACACACTTCCCTGCTCGGCCACTGGACTCTTCCCTTTTGAGTGCTCCATGGGGTGTCAGCCCCCACTCTGCCTAGAGCAAGAACAGGAAGTCAACATACCCTCAGACCATATGTTCATCTGCCGTTGTTGCCGTACCTGTAAAAGAGCTTTGTTGGCACATCTCAAGACCAACTCCATGTATCGTAGACAAGTTGACCGCCGATGGACTCCGGCTTCCCGCTATCGTATTGGGCAGAGAGTATGGCTGTCTACATGGGACCTCCCCCTCCGGCTGGAATCCCGCAAACTTTCCCCCGTTTCATTAGTCCTTTCCTCGTCTCTAGAGTCCTTAGTCCCACTGCTGTTTGTTTTACGTTACCCTGTACCCTCCGTATAAACCCTACTTTTCATATGTCTAGGATTAAGCGCTTGTCTCACAGTCCTTTGTCTTATGTTTCTAGGCCCACACATCCTCCCATGTCATCTATGGCCATCCGGTGTACACGGTGAGACGCCTCCTGAGTGTTTGACCACGGGGCAGGGTTTTCCAGTACCTGGTTGATTGGGAGGGTTGTGACCCGGAGGAGAGGTACTGGGTCCTCGCTAAAGACATCCTGGACCCGGACCTCATCGCCAACTTTCACCACCGCCACCTTGGTCAACCAGGGTGAGACCCTTACCTCAATCATTCGGACCAACCCTTACCTAAAATATAACATTTGGAGATAATGCATAAACTTAACAATAATCTTATACATTCAGATTTTGGTAAGGAGGTGGCAACAACAGGGTATTAGGTAAGGAGGGAGTAGCAACAACAGGGTATTAGGTAAGGAGGTGGCAGAAACAGGGTATTAGGTAAGGAGGGGGCAGCAACAGGGTATTAGGTAAGGAGGGGGCAGCAACAGGGTATTAGATAAGGAGGGGGCAGAAACAGGGTATTAGGTAAGGAGGGAGTAGCAACAACAGGGTATTAGGTAAGGAGGTGGCAGAAACAGGGTATTAGGTAAGGAGGGGGCAGCAACAGGGTATTAGGTAAGGAGGGGGCAGCAACAGGGTATTAGATAAGGAGTGGGCAGAAACAGGGTATAAGTCAAAGAGGGGGGGGGCAACAGGGTATTAGATAAGGAGGGGGCAACAACAGGGAATTAGGTATGGATGGGTTCGCAACAACATGGTATTAGCTATGGAGGGGGCAGCAACAAAGGGGTATTAGGTAATGAGTGGGCAGCAACAACAGGGTATTAGGTAAGGAGGGGCAGCAACAGGGTAATAGGTAATAGATAAGAAGGGGCAGCAACAGGATAATAGGTAAGAGGTAAGAAGGGGCAGCAACAGGGTAATAGGTAAGGAGGGGCAGCAACAGGATAACATTTAAGAAGGGGCAGCAACAGGTTTGGAGGTAAAGAGGGGGCAGCAACAGGATAATAGGTAAGGAGGGGGCAGCAACAGGATAACAGGTAAGGAGGGGTCAGCAACAGGATAATATGTAAGGAGGGGCAGCAACAGGATAACATTTAAGGGGGGCAGCAACAGGTTTGGAGGTAAAGAGGCGGCAGCAACAGGATAATAGGTAAGGAGGGGGCAGCAACAGGATAACAGGTAAGGAGGGGTCAGCAACAGGGTAATATGTAAGGAGGGGCAGCAACAGGATAACATTTAAGGAGGGGCAGCAACAGGTTTGGAGGTAAAGAGGGGGCAGCAACAGGATAATAGGTAAGGAGGGGGCAGCAACAGGATAACAGGTAAGGAGGGGTCAGCGACTGGGTAATAGGTAAGGAGGGGTCAGCAACAGGGTAACAGGTAAGGAGGGGCAACAACAGGATAACAGGTAAGGAGGGGGCAGCAACAGTGTAATAGGTAAGAGGTAAGGAGGGGCAGCAACAGGACAACGGGTAAGGAGGGGCAGCAACAGGATAACATTTAAGGAGGGGTCAGCAACAGGATAATAGGTAATGAGGGGTCAGCAACAGGATAACAGGTAAGGAGGGGGAAGCAACTGGGTATTAGGTAAGGAGGGGGCAGCAACAGGGTATTAGGTAAGAGGTAAGGAGGGGCAGCAACAGGATAATAGGTAAGAGGTAAGGAGGGGCAGCAACAGGGTAACAGGTAAGGAGGGGGCAGCAACAGGATAACAGGTAAGGAGGGGCAGCAAAAGGATAACAGGTTAAGGAGGGGGCAGCAACAGGATAACAGGTAAGGAGGGGCAGCAACAGGTTTGTAGGTAAGAGGTAAGGATGGGCAGCAACAGGATAACAGGTAAGGAGGGGCAGCAACAGGATAACAGGTAAGGAGGGGGCAGCAACAGGATAATAGGTAAAGAGGGGCAGCAAAAGGATAACAGGTTAAGGAGGGGGCAGCAACAGGATAACAGGTAAGGAGGGGCAGCAACAGGTTTGTAGGTAAGAGGTAAGGAGGGGCAGCAACAGGGTAACAGGTAAGGAGCGGCAGCAACAGGATAACAGGTAAGGAGGGGCAGCAACAGGATAACAGGTAAGGAGGGGTCAGCAACAGGGTAATAGGTAAGGAGGGGCAGCAACAGGATAATAGGTAAGAGGTAAGGAGGGGAAGCAACAGGATAACGGGTAAGGAGGGGCAGCAACAGGATAACAGGTAAGGAGGGGGCAGCAACAGGGTAATAGGTAAGAGGTAAGGATGGGCAGCAACAGGGTAATATGTAAGGAGGGGCAGCAACAGGATAACAGGTAAGGAGGGGCAGCAAAAGGATAACACGTAAGGAGGGGGCAGCAACAGGATAACAGGTAAGGAGGGGCAGCAACAGGTTTGTAGGTAAGAGTTAAGAAGTGGCAGAAACAGGGCATTAGGTAAGGAGAGAGTAGCAACAACAGTATATTAGGTAAGGAGGGGCAGAAACAGGGTAATAATTAAGGAGGGGCAGCAACAGGGTATTAGGTAAGGAGGGGTAGCAACAGGGTATTAGTTAAGGAGGGGCAGCAACAGGATATTATGAAAGAGTTAAGCAGGGCAGAAACAGGGTATTAGGTAAGGAGGGGCAGAAACAGGGTATTCGGTAAGAGGTGGGAAGGGTCATAAAAATGTCAATATACACTGCATTCGTGAAGTATTCAGACCCCTTGACTTTTTCCACATTTTGTTACGTTAAAGCCTTATTCAAAACCCCTTTTCTTCATCAATCTACACACAATACCCCATAATGACGAAGCAAAAATAGTTACAAGCTTGGTACACCTGTATTTGTGGAGTTTCTCCCATTCTCTGCAGATCCTCTCAAGCTCTCTCAGGTTGGATGGGGAGCATCACTGCACAGCTATTTTCAGGTCTCTCCAGAGATGTTTGATCGGGTTCAAGTCTGGGCTCTGGCTGGGCCACTTAAGGACATTCATATACTCGTCCCGAAGCCACTCCTGCGTTGTCTTGGCTGTGTACTCAGGGTCGTGGTCCTTTTGGAAGGTGAACGTTCGCACCAATCGGAGGTCCTGAGCGCTCTGGAGCAGGTTTTCATCAAGGATCTCTCCTGACTAGACTCCCAGTCCCTGCCATGGAAAACCATCCCCACAGCATGATGCTGCCACCACCATGCTTCACTGTAGGGATGGTGCCAGGTTTCCTCCAGACGTGACACTTGGCATTCAGGCCAAAGACTAACATTTTGGTAACATCAGACCAGAGAATCTTGTTTCTCATGGTCAGAGTCCTTTAAGTGCCTCTTGGCAAACTCCAAATAGCCTGTCTTCCTTTTACTGAGGAGTGGCTTCCGTCTGCCCACTCTACCATAAAGGCCTGGTTGGTGGAGTGCTGCAGAGATGGTTGTCCTTCTGGAAGGTTCTCCCATCTCCACAGACAAACTCTGGAGCTCTGTCTGAGTAACTATCGCGTTCTTGCCCACCTCCCTGACGAAGGCCCTTCTCCCCCGATTACTCAATTTGGCCGGGCGCCCGGCGTCTTGGTGGTTCCAAACTTCTCCAATTTAAAGATGATGGAGGCCGTTGTGTTCTTGCAGACCTTCAATGCTGCAGACATTGTTTTATACCCTTCCCCAGTTCTGTGCCTCGACACAATCCTGTCTCTGAGCTCTACGTGGGACCTTATATAGACAGGTGTGTGCCTTTCCAAATCATGTCCAATCAATTGAATGTACTACAGACGGAATCCAATCAAGATGTAGAATCATCTCAAGGATCATAAATGGAAAGCCACGAGAATACCAGGTAATGGTAATGTCGCATGATTTTGAATGATTTTGTTTTAAGCCTTCTTCCAACCTTAAACACTCAGAATTTATGCCTAAATGGTTCATCTTTGAATTGTTTCTGTTTTAACTCTGTACCCCACATGGAATTAACCGTGTAACCACGCAGAATTAATATGTAAAAAATAAACCTTCACCAACAATACGTTCTTCCATAATTTTGAAGGGAAGTTAAGAGATATTGTTGAGGTAAGACAACTCACCTGAACGCCTGTCCCTCTGCATGTCCACGTGGTACCAGGCTCCATCGTTGACCTTGTTCTGGGTGGCTTTGACCTTGATGGTCCCTGAGCCCATGTCCAACAGCAGGTACAGACTGCCATCCAGCAGTTCTACCGCAAAGAAGTCCACCTGGGGGAGATGGTCAAGGTGTTTGTTCGTCATTGGGATACAACAGCCCCTGAGATATCTTTACAAAACAGGACCTATAAGCCCAATCAATCCTTGAACAGCCTTTTTGTTTCTTCTCAACAGGGGTTTCATTTAAATTACAATCAATTCAGAAAGTAAACAGAATTCCAACTCTAATTCCATATTGTCCTAATTGAAAAGCATGAAAGAGAATTGGAAGTACATTCTGAATGGTCTGAAATTGAAATGGAATTGATCCCAACCCTGCACCTTAAACTAGTGATAGATTTGACAGCTTTACACACAGGCTGAGGTTAATACATGTATGTGTTGTTTGATTTAATCATCGTTCATCGTCTTACCTTGGTGTTCTTCTGGCTGCGTTGGGCCTCCTTGCGCTCCTGAGGCTTGCCGTGGGTGAAGAGGATGAGTCCGTTGGGTTCCGTGGTCCTGAAGTCAAAGGACAAGGAACCCATTCTCTTGGTGTTCCACTTGGGCAGGCTGATGTAGGCCTCGGGGTCTCGAAGGAGACAGGGTCCAGGGTGGCCACGTTCTCACACTTAAACATCACATCCCCCTGGATCTTCATCTTGGGGTCCACGATATGCGCCAGACGGGAGAGCTCCAGACGGATGTCGTTGTTCTTGTAGACCACCTGGGGGGAGAGATTGGTGGCGGGGAAAAATATAATTTATGGTCATTTGTTTAGGTTATTGTAACGGCGTTCTTGTTTAGTTGAAGGAGAGTCGGACCGAAATGCAGCGTGTAAGTTACTCATGTTTATTGAGTGAAGACAAAACGAACGAACTAACACGAATAACTAATAAATACAAAAGAAACAACAAACAGAACGAAACCTAATACAGCCTGACTGGTGAAACTAACACAGAGACAGGAACAATCACCCACGAAATGCAAAGCGAAAAACAGGCTACCTAAATATGGTTCCCAATCAGCGACAACGAGAAGCACCTGACTCTGATTGAGAACCGCCTCAGGCAGCCAACCTAATTAACACACACACACACCCCTAACCAGCTACAATCCCAACTACTACAAAACCCCAATAAGAAAATACAATACAAAATAACCCCATGTCACACCCTGGTCTGACTAACTAATAAACTAAAACACACAATACTAAGACCAAGGCGTGACAGTTATAGTCAAGTTAGACTTGTTGGTAATGTCTGTTTCGCAGCAGTTAACATTTCTGCATTTGTTGCCATATCAAACATATTAGCCAGTGTGAAGGGGTTCCACTTTTTCACAAGGTTGGTGACGTAGTAAAGGCTGGATTAATTTCGAACGACGGGAAGATCTGTTATAGCGCGATTTACACTTAATAAAGGTCAATTCCAAATGAGCCGACAACTGCAGCGATTATTTCTTTGTATTTTTCTTTATATTTTTTGGTATTTTTGACGTCCTTTTACTCCCCAATTTTATGCTGTCCATTTGTGATCCAATTACAGGAGAGGCGAAGGTCGAGTCATGCGTCCTCTGTAACATGACCTGCCAAACCACGCTCCTTAACATGTGCCTGCTTAACCCGGAAGCCAGCCGCACCAACACAGTTAAACTGATAACCGAAGTCGGCCTGCAGGCACCAGGCCCGCCACAATGAGTCGCTATAGGATGATGAGCCAAGCCAAACCCTCCCCTAACCCGGAAGAGACTGGGCCAATTGTGCACCAACCTATGGGACTCGCGGTCATGGCCGGTTGTGACACAGCCTGGGAACGAACGATGCAGACTTAGACTGCTGCACCACTCGGGAGGCTCCCCTGTAGCGTTTACTTTCAATTCGATCTCAGCAACCATATCATTGCCTTTAAATGGTGCACATCCTAAAATGGGCGATCGCATTGAATCTAGAATCTATATCAGAAACAAATACATAATAAAACACTCAAAGATAATGTTTGTTAATTCCAGATTTATGTAGTCTCTCCATAAAACGGCAGGTAAAGTTTATGTGGAACAGTCAGTCGGCTGTATTAATATATCTGTATTAAATACCAATAGGCCAGGGCGCACAGAGAAACAATGGCTGTCTCTGACTGAGGTAATTGACTCTCAGTGGGCTGACAAACGCATCTGGGTCTGCTCTCACTGATAACGATGCTAATGTCTCCACAAAATAATGGTAGACACACAAACAGGAGCGAGCACTTACACAAACACACACGCAGGAGCATGAGCGCACACACACACATACACACAGGAACGTGCGCATACACACACCCACACAGATACGCAGGAGTGCACTC
>NC_088243.1:8644637-8677137 GCF_036934945.1 Oncorhynchus masou masou | reverse complement strand
ATGCTTTCATTCTAAATAATCGTTAGCTCGGGAGCTGCAAAAACCCAGTCGATCGCAAATTACTTCAGTGCCACAAATAATGATTTTAAAATGTATTTACTAGAATAATAAATTGGATGAGTAGGTAGTTTAAAACTTCTTCGGATTCGGTTACCCTTCCACGGGAAGGTTGAGCTAATGTATGCTAATGCGATTAGCATGAGGTTGTAAGTAACAAGAGAATTTCCTAGGACATAGACATATCTGATATTGGCAGAAAGATTAAATTATTGTTAATCCGACTGAACTGTCCAATTTACAGTTGCTATTACTGTGAAGGAATACCATGCTATTTATTGTTTGAGGAGAGTGCATAATATTGAACATGATAAGTTATTAATAAACAAATTAGGCACATTTGGGCAGTCTTGATTACATATTTTGAACAGTAATGCAATTGTTCATTGGATCAGTCTAAAATTTTGCACATACACTGCTGCCATCTAGTGGCCGAAATCTTAATTGCACCTGGGCTGGTATAATACATTATGGCCTTTCTCTTGCATGTCAAAAATGATGGTACACAGACTTAAAAGTGTTTCCTTTCAAATGGTACAACGAATATGCATATCCTTGCTTCAGGGCCCGAGCTACAGGCAGGTAGATATATTACTTCCGGCGCCGACAGAGATGGCCGCCTCGCTTCGCTTTCCTAGGAAACTATGCAGTTTTTTGTTTTTTTTACGTGTTATTTCTTACATTAGTACCCCAGGTCATCTTAGGTTTCATTACATACAGTCGAGAAGAACTACTGTATATAAGATCAGCGTCAACTCACCATCAGTACGACCAAGAATATATTTTTCGCGATGCGGATCCTATGTTCTGCCTTACAAACAGGACAACGGAATGGATCGCATGCAGCAACCCAAAAAAACGACTCCGAAAAAGAAGGAAACGAGGCGGTCTTCTGGTCAGACTACGGAGACGGGCACATCGTGCCCCACTTCCTAGCATTCTTCTTGCCAATGTCCAGTCTCTTGGCAACAAGGTTGATGAAATCCGAGCAAGGGTAGCATTCCAGAGGGACATCAGAGACTGTAACGTTCTGTGCTTCACGGAAACATGGCTCACTGGAGAGACGCTATCCGAAGCGGTGCAGCCAACGGGTTTCTCCACGCATCGCGCCGACAGAAACAAACACCTTTCTGGTAAGAAGAGGGGTGGGGGTGTATGCCTTATGGCTAATGAGGCATGGTGCGATGAAAGAAACATACAGGAACTCAAATCCTTCTGTTCATCTGATTTAGAATTCCTCACAATCAAATGTAGACCGCATTATCTACCAAGAGAATTCTCTTCGATTATAATCACAGCCATATATATCCCCCCCCAAGCAGACACATCGATGGCTCTGAACAAACTTTATTTAACTCTTTGCAAACTGGAAACCATTTATCCGGAGGCTGCATTCATTGTTGCTGGGGATTTTAACAAGGCTAATCTGAAAACAAGACTCCCTAAATTTTATCAGCATATCGATTGCGCAACCAGGGGCGGAAAAACCTTGGATCACTGTTACTCTGACTTCCGCGACGCATATAAGGCCCTGCCCCGCCCCCCTTTCGGAAAAGCTGACTACGACTCCATTTTGCTGATACCTGCCTACAGATAAAAACTAAAAAAAGAAGCTCCCACGCTGAGGTCTGTCCAACGCTGGTCCGACCAAGCTGACTCCACACTCCAAGACTGCTTCCATCACGTGGACTGGGACATGTTTCGTATTGCGTCAGATAACAACATTGACGAATACGCTGATTCGGTGTGCGAGTTCATTAGAACGTGTGTTGAAGATGTCGTTCCCATAGCAACGATTACAACATTCCCTAACCAGAAACCGTGGATTGATGGCAGCATTCGCGTGAAACTGAAAGCGCGAACCACTGCTTTCAATCAGGGCAAGGTGTCTGGTAACATGACTGAATACAAACAGTGCAGTTATTCCCTCCGTAAGGCCATCAAACAAGCTAAGCGTCAGTACAGAGACAAAGTAGAATCTCAATTCAACGGCTCAGACACAAGAGGCATGTGGCAGGGTCTACAGTCAATCACGGACTACAGGAAGAAATCCAGCCCAGTCACGGACCAGGATGTCTTGCTCCCAGGCAGACTAAATAACTTTTTTGCCCGCTTTGAGGACAATACAGTGCCACTGACACGGCCTGCAACGGAAACATGCGGTCTTTCCTTCACTGCAGCCGAGGTGAGTAAAACATTTAAACGTGTTAACCCTCGCAAGGCTGCAGGCCCAGACGGCATCCCCAGCCGCGCCCTCAGAGCATACGCAGACCAGCTGGCTGGTGTGTTTACGGACCTATTCAATCAATCCCTATACCAGTCTGCTGTTCCCACATGCTTCAAGAGGGCCACAAAATTGTTCCTGTTCCCAAAAAAGCTAAGGTAACTGAGCTAAACGGCTACCGCCCCGTAGCACTCACTTCCGTCATCATGAAGTGCTTTTAGAGACTAGTCAAGGACCATATCACCTCCACCCTACCTGACACCCTAGACCCACTCCAATTTGCTTACCGCCCAAATAGGTCCACAGACGATGCAATCTCAACCACACTGCACACTGCCCTAACCCATCTGGACAAGAGGAATACCTATGTGAGAATGCTGTTCATCGACTACAGCTCGGCATTCAACACCATAGTACCCTCCAAGCTCGTCATCAAGCTCGAGACCCTGGGTCTCGACCCCACCCTGTGCAACTGGGTACTGGACTTCCTGACGGGCCGCCCCCAGGTGGTAAGGGTAGGTAACAACATCTCCTCCCCGCTGATCCTCAACACTGGGGCCCCACAAGGGTGCGTTCTGAGCCCTCTCCTGTACTCTCTGTTCACCCACGACTGCGTGGCCACGCACGCCTCCAACTCAATCATCAAGTTTGCGGACGACACAACAGTGGTAGGCTTGATTACCAACAACGATGAGACGGCCTACAGGGAGGAGGTGAGGGCCCTCGGAGTGTGGGGTCAGGAAAATAACCTCACACTCAACGTCAATAAAACTAAGGAGTTGATTGTGGACTTCAGGAAACAGCAGAGGGAGCATCTCCCTATCCACATCGATGGAACAGTAGTGGAGAGAGTAGCAAGTTTTAAGTTCCTCGGCATACACATCACAGACAAACTGAATTGGTTCACTCACACAGACAGCATCGTGAAGAAGGCGCAGCAGCGCCTCTTCAACCTCAGGAGGCTGAAGAAATTCGGCTTGTCACCAAAAGCACTCACAAACTTCTACAGATGCACAATCGAGAGCATCTTGGCGGGCTGTATCACCGCCTGGTACAGCAACTGCTCCGCCCTCAACCGTAAGGCTCTCCAGAGGGTAGTGAGGTCTGCACAACGCATCACCGGGGGCAAACTACCTGCCCTCCAGGACACCTACACCACCCGATGTTACAGGAAGTCCATAAAGATCATCAAGGACATCAACCACCCGAGCCACTGCCTGTTCACCCCGCTATCATCCAGAAGGCGAGGTCAGTACAGGTGCATCAAAGCTGGGACCGAGAGACTGAAAAACAGCTTCTATCTCAAGGCCATCAGACTGTTAAACAGCCACCACTAACATTGAGTGGCTGCTGCCAACACACTGACTCTGACCCAACTCCAGCCACTTTAATAATGGGAATTGATGGGAAATGATGTAAATATATCACTAGCCACTTTAAACAATGCTACCTTATATAATGTTACTTACCCTACATTATTCATCTCATATGCATACGTATATACTGTACTCTATATCATTGACTGCATCCTTATGTAATACATGTATCACTAGCCACTTTAACTATGCCACTTTATTTTCATACTCATCTCATATGTATATACTGTACTCGATAACATCTACTGTATCTTGCCTATGCTGCTCTGTACCATCACTCATTCATATATCCTTATGTACATATTCTTTATCCCCTTACACTGTGTATAAGACAGTATTTTAGGAATTGTTAGTTAGATTACTTGTTGTTTATTACTGCACTGTCGGAACTAGAAGCACAAGCATTTCGCTACACTCGCATTAACATCTGCTAACCTTGTGTATGTGATAAATAAAATTTGATTTGATTTGATATGTCATTTTAGGAGAAAATTGAAAAAAAAGGGGCGTATCCTCAAGAGGTTTTAAGCTGTTTTATTTTAGGGGTTTAGTGAAGTCATTTTTGAGCCTTATGACAAGGGGAGTGAACAGTGGCTTCACCCCGCTTGGCATTTTCCCTATTTTGTTTCCTTACAACCTGGAATTAAAATATTTTTTTGGGGTGTTTATCATTTGATTTACACAACATGCCTACCACTTTGAAGTTGCAGAAACTTTTTTATTGTGAAAAAAAAATCAAATATGACAAACAAAGCTTGAGCGTGCATAACTATTCAACCCTCCCAAAGTCAATACTTTGTAAAGCCACCTTTTGCAGCAATTACAGCTGCAAGTCTCTTGGGGTATGTCTCTATAAGCTTGGCACATCTAGGCACTGGAATGTTTGCCCATTCTTTATGGCAAAACTGCTCCAGCTCCTTCAAGTTGGATGGGTTCCACTGGTACACAGCAACGGCCCTCTCACGACAACCTTGTTGTCACCCACGGCCCTCTCACTACAACCTTGTTGTCACCCACGGCCCTCTCACGACAACTTTAAACAGAACCCAGCGACAGGACAGCAAATCCCCCCTTGCTGATTGGCCGATGATTATCCTTATTTGCGATATTATCACTGGTGTGTGTCGTCGTCATGTATCCGTGTTGTCACGTCGATCTGATGCATTTTCAAAATCAATTTTCAGCAAGTGTTTATGGAATTTCCAGACATCACAAGCCGCTAGACACTTAGAATTCTCTGTGTGTGTGACACAAATTGATACTTTGCAATTTGGTCGCAGGGGCGACATTGTCATCTGGACTGGTAGCGGATGTCACCAAGCTAATTCCTGCCATGGCAGTAATGAGTCGTCAAGCAGTGCCCTGTGAAATTTCAACTTCCCCCTCTAATTGTTTGTGTCTGTCTTTCTGTTTGTGTGTCTGTCTGTTTGTGTGTCTGTCTGTTTGTGTGTCTGTCTGTCTGTCTGGGTAACTTCTCTGAATGTCAAATGCATTTCATCATAGAGAAATTAGTGAAAGACAATCTGTTCTTGCACATGTGAAACTGAGTGGAAGCATCATAGCCTACAGAACCTAGCTGTACCAGTACAGTAGCTACACAATCCCATTCCTCCAATTGCCTGCTGATAGAAAGCTGAATAAATTACCAAAGTATATTCATAGCTAACCCAAGATAGACCAGAGCCTGTCGTTTCCAATGGGAACAAATGAATCATAGCGGGTAGAACAGAAAGGAGGAGGGCAGAGACAGGCATGAGCTAGTGAGATCCTATTGGCACGTTCTAGCATTTATTTGCATATTTCCATTAGATAATTCCTAGTCTGATGTCAATTCGCCCTTGCACTTCTTCTAAACACCAACTTTGGCAAAGGGTGAAGTCTACAAAATGCAGTCCACTCTGTTACAGGGGTGGCAGGGTAGCCTAGTGGTTAGAGCGTTGGACTAGCAACCGGAAGGTTGCAAGTTCATATCCCCGAGCTGACAAGGTACAAATCTGTCATTCTGCCCCTGAACAGGTTACCTGTTCCTAGGCTGTCATTGACAATAAGAATTTGTTCTTTTAACTGACTTGCCTAGTTAAATAAAAGGTAAAAAAATAAAGTTGTATGGAGAACAAATGTTTCATCTGTCTCGCTCCATCTTCTCCCACTATCGCTCACTGGGCTTCCTCTCATCTCCATATTTATGTAGTGAATCTGCCAAACAGATTTTTTTTACATTCGGTGAAATATCTGTCTAATTGTTTCATCTGTGATATTACTGTTGGACACATAGTGATCGGCGAGAGGAGGGAAAACGTTGGCCAGATGACAAGTCTCTTTAAGCGTCTACAAACAACGTAGAGCAGCGTCTCACCAAACACTGGAGGTGTTTTTCAGGGCAGCGAAGACACAGTGGTCAGGTTACCCAGGTTAATGGGGCAGTACAACTGAATCTTACTGATAGTGAGTGAGTGATCTCTGATTTGTTGCGCTTACATTTGTCTATTCAATATCATGTATAACATACAGGAGAAGGAACACACACTGTGCATCTGTCTATTCAATATTGTCCGTGTGACATGAGATTAAATAGGTATGCCCACAGGACTGATTCAGAGGTGTGTGTGTGTGTGTGTGTGTGTGTCTCTGTGTACGTAGAAATAAAAAATGACCCGTGTTTGACTATGAGACAGGAATGATCATCAGGCTGTTATCTCCTTTACCAGACACCCAGAGAGAGAGACAGAGACATAGCCCAGAGAGAGAGAGAAACAGAGAGATGGCGAGAGTGTGAAAGACCCTCTAGGTTACAGAGAGCTGGTAGTCCAATCCACCAAACTACCAGGTGTGAAACTGGGGGTATGCTAATTTGGTATAGAGTAGACCTAACCCACTCCATTAAATTAATCAAAACAGGAACAATTTACATTTGGCTAGAAATTCAAAAGGAAATGTCCTCATGTGTGCTACCTACTGTATATCCCCTCACTAGAATCCCCATACTTTAATGAAGACAGCTTCTCCATCCTGGAGGGGGAAATCAATCCTTTCCAGGCCCAGGGACATGTACTAGTCTGTGGTGACCTAAATGCCAGAACCGGACAAGAACCTGACACCCTCAGCACACAGGTGTCACACCCTGACCATAGTTTGCTTTGTACGTTTCTGTGTTTTGCTTGGTCAGGGTGTGATCTGAGCGAGCATTCTATGTTGTGTGTCTAGTTTGTCTGTTTCTTTGTTTGGCCTGATATGGTTCTCAATCAGAGGCAGGTGTTAGTCATTGTCTCTGATTGGGAACCATATTTAGGTAGCCTGTTTGGTGTTGGGGTTTGTGGGTGATTGTTCCTGTCTCTGTACCAGATAGGGCTGTTTTGGTTTTTCACGGTTCTTGGTTTTGTTAGTCTATTCATGTACAGTTTCTTTATTAAAGAACCATGAATAATAACCTGTGTTTTGGTCCGCCTCTCCTTCCCAGGAATCACCCCCACAGCAAAATCACAGTCTACTTGAACAGCGCAATACTCAAAAAAGAGGCATCAAAGCCAACAACAACAAATTCAATCCCTTTTAGACATTTTCCTGGGTAAAACGTTATAGTGAAGGTGTAAACTTGGCAGTAGAAAATCTTATCAGTGTATTTGACCTCTCAGCTTCCCTATCAAATCTAAAAATCTCAAATAGAAAACCGAAGAAAATTAACAACGATGACAAATGGTTTGATGGAGAATGCAAAAATGAATGGGTAAACCACTTCTCCAATCTTTTTGGCTCTATAACAAAGAATAAATAGCAAAAACATATACATATTCAAATACAGATCTTAGAATCAACTATTAAAAGACTACCAGAACCCACTGGATTCTTCAATTACATTGAATGAGTTACAGGACAAAATAAAAACCCTCCAACCCAAAAAGGCCTGTGGTGTTGATGGTATCCTCAACAAAATGATCAAATATACAGACAACAAATTCCAATTGGCTATACTAAATCTCTTTAACATCATCCTTAACTCTGGCATCTTCCCCAATATTTGTAACCAAGGACTGATCACCCCAATCCACAAAAGTGGAGACAAATTTGACCCCAATAACTACCGTGGAATATGCGTCAACAGTAACCTTGGGAAAATCCTCTGCATTGTCATTAAGCACAGACTCGTACATTTCCTCAATGAAAACAATGTACTGAGCAAATGTCAAATTGGCTTTTTAACAAATTACCGTACAACAGACCATGTATTCACCCTGCACACCCTAATTGACAACCAAACAAACCAAAACCAAGGCAAAGTCTTCTCATGCTTTGTTGATTTCAAAAAAGCCTCCGACTCAATTTGGCATGAGGGTCTGCTATACCAACTGATAGAAAGTGGTGTTGGGGATAAAACACACGACATTATAAAATCCATGTACACAAACAACAAGTGTGCAGTTAAAATTGGCAAAAAACACACACATTTCTTCACACAGGCTCATGGGGTTAGACAGGGATGCAGCTTAAGCCCCACCCTCTTCAACATATATGTCAACGAATTGGCACGGGCACTAGAAAAGTCTGCAGCTCCCGGCCTCACCCTACTCGAATCCGAAGTCAAATGTCTGCTGTTTGCTGATGATCTGGTGCTTCTGTCACCAACCAAGGAGGGCCTACAGCAGCACCTAGATCTTATGCACAGATTCTGTCAGACCTGGGCCCTGACAGTAAATCTCGGTAAGACTAAAATAATGGTGTTCCAAAAAAGGTCCAGTCACCAGGACCACAAATACAAATTTCATCTAGGCACTGTTGCCATAGAGCACACACAAACTATACATACCTTGGCCTAAACATCAGCGCCACAGGTAACTTACACAAAGCTGTGAACGATCTGAGAGACAAGTCAAGAAGGGCATTCTATGCCATCAAAAGGAACATAAATTTCAACATACCAATTAGGATTTGGCTAAAAATACTTGAATCAGTCAAAGAGCCCATTGCCCTTTATGGTTGTGAGGTATGGGGTCTGCTCACCAACCAAGACTTCACAAAATGGGACAAACACCAAATTGAGACTCTGCACGCAGAATTCTGCAAAAATATCCTCCGTGTACAACGTAGAACACCAAATAATGCATGCAGAGCAGAATTAGGCCGATACCCACTAATTGTCAAAATCCAGAAAAGAGACGATAAATTCTATAACCACCTAAAAGGAAGCGATTCCCAAACCTTCCACAACAAAGCCATCACCTACAGAGAGATGAACCTGGAGAAGAGTCCCCTAAGCAAACTGGTCCTGGGGCTCTGTTCACAAACACAAACACACCCTACAGAGCCCCAGGACAGCAGCACAATTAGACCCAACTAAATCATGAGAAAACAAAAAGATAATTACTTGACACATTGGAAAGAATTAACAAAAAAACTGAGCAAACTAGAATTCTATTTGTCCCTACACAGATAGTACACAGCAGCAGAATACCTGACCACTGTGACTGACCCAAAATTAAGGAAAGCTTTGACTATGTACAGACTCAGTGAGCATAGCCTTGCTATTGAGAAAGGCCACTGTAGGCAGACATGGCTCTCAAGAGAAGACAGGCTATGTGCTCACTGCCCACAAAATGAGGTGGAAACTGAGCTGCACTTCCCAACCTCCTGCTGTCATGCCCTGGTCGAAATATATTATGTTTATTTTTCATTTATTCGGTCAGGCCAGGGTGTGACATGGGTTATTGTGGTGTGTTTTTGTCTTGGGGTTTTCTGGGATGTCTAGCGTGAGTCTATGGCTGCCTGAGGCGGTTCTCAATCAGAGTCAGGTGATTATCTTTGTCTCTGATTGGGAACCATATTTAGGCAGCCATAGTCTTTGAGTGTTTCGTGGGAGATTGTTCCTGTCTCTGTGTTTCGTTTCACCAGACAGGCTGTATAGTTTTTTCACGTTTCCGTCTGTTGTTTTGTACATGTTCCGTTATTTCACGTCTCGTCTACTTTCATTCAATAAACATGAGTAACCATCACTCTGCATTTTGGTCCGCTCCTCCTTCAACAGAGGAAAGCCGCTACAGAATCACCCTCCACAACAGGACCAAGCGGCGTGGTAACAGGCAGGTGCAGCGAAAGGAGGAATGGACATTGGAAGACGTTTTGGATGGCAAAGGTTGTTACACTTGGGAGGAGACACTAGCTGGAAGAGATCGTCTCCCATGGGAACAGGTGGAGGCACTTAGAAGAGCGGAGGCAGCCGGAGAGAGGAGCTGGCGATACGAGGGAACACGGTTGGCTAGGAAGCCCGGGAGTCAGCCCCAAAAGTTCTTGGGAAGGGGGCTCACAGGGAGTATGGCAAAGCCAGGTAGGAGACCTACGCAAACTTCCTGTGCTTACCGGGGGGCTAAAGAGACCGGGCAGGCCCGTGTTATGCTATGGAGCGCACGGTGTCTCCAGTGCGGGTGCATAGCCCGGTGCGGTACATACCAGCTCCTCGTATTGGCCGGGCTAGAGTGGGCATCGAGCCAGGTAAAGTTGGTCAGGCTCGGTGCTCAAGAGCTCCAGTGCGCCTGCACAGTCGGGTCCATCCAGTGCCACATCCACACACCAGTCCTCCGATGGCAGCTCCCAGTACCAGGCTTCCTGTGCATGTCCTCGGCCCAGTACCACCAGTGCCAGCACCACGCATCAGGCCGACAGTGCGCCTCGCCTCTCCAGCGCTACCGGAGCCTTTCTCCTCTCCTGCGCTGCCGGAGTCTCCCGTCTGTTTAGCGCAGCCAGAGCCTTCCTCCTCTTCTGCGCTGCCGGAGCCTCCCGCCTATTCAGCGCGACCGGAGCCTTTCTCCTCTCCAGCGCTGCCGGAGCCTCCCGCCTGTTCAGCGCTGTCGGAGCCTTTCTCCTCTCCAGCACTGCTGGAGTCTCCCGCCTGTTTAGCGCAGCCTTCCTAGTCTACAGCTCTGCTGGAGTCTCCCGCCTGTTTAGCGCAGCCCGAGCTGTCAGTCTGCATGGAGCAGCCAGAGCTGTCAGTCTACATGGAGCAGCCAGAGCTGTCAGTCTACATGGAGCAGCCAGAGCTGTCAGTCTACATGGAGCAGCCAGAGCTGTCAGTCTACATGGAGCAGCCGGAGCTGCCAGTCTGCATGGAGCTGCCAGTCTGCAAGGAGCTGTCAGTCTACAAGGAGCTGTCAGTCTGAAAGGAGCTGCCAGTCTGCAAGGAGCTGTCAGTCTGCAAGGAGCTGCCAGTCTGCATGGAGCAGCCAGAGCTGTCAGTCTGCAAGAAGCCGCCAGAGCTGTCAGTCTGCTTGGAGCAGCCAGAGCTGTCAGTCTACATGGAGCAGCCAGAGCTGTCAGTCTGCATGGAGCAGCCAGAAGTGTCAGTCAACATGGTGCAGCCAGAGCTGTCAGTCTACATGGAGCAGCCAGAGCTGTCAGTCTACATGGAGCAGCCAGAGCTGTCAGTCTACATGGAGCAGCCAGAGCTGTCAGTCTACATGGAGCAGCCAGAGCTGTCAGTCTACATGGAGCAGCCAGAGCTGTCAGTCTTCATTGAACAGCCAGAGCTGTCAGTCTGCATGGAGCAGCCGGAGCTGCCAGTCTGCATGGAGCTGTCAGTCTGCATGGAGCTGTCAGTCTGCAAGGAGCTTCCAGTCTGCAAGGAGCTGCCAGTCTGCATGGAGCTGCCAGTCTGCATGGAGCAGCCAGAGCTGTCAGTCTGCAAGAAGCCGCCAGAGCTGTCAGTCTACATGGAGCAGCCAGAGCCGCCAGTCAGCATGGAGCAGCCAGATCCGTCAGTCAGCCAGATTCTTCCAGATCCGCCAGTCAGCCAGACTCTTCCAGATCCGCCAGTCAGCCAGACTCTTCTAGATCCGCCAGTCAGCCAGACTCTTCCAGATCCGCCTGTCAACCAGACTCTTCCAGATCCGCCTGTCAACCAGACTCTTCCAGATCCGCCTGTCAACCAGACTCTTCCAGATCCGCCTGTCAACCAGACTCTTCCAGAACCACCAGCCAGCCAGGATCTGCCAGAACCGCCAGCCAGCCAGGATCTGCCGGCTCCAACTACCTGGCTGAGCTTCCTCTCAGTGCTGGGCTTCCTCTCAGTGCTGGGCTTCCTCTCAGTGCTGGGCTTCCTCTCAGTGCTGGGCTTCCTCTCAGTGCTGGGCTTCCCCTCAGTGCCGGGCTTCCCCTCAGTCCCGAGCTTCCCCTCTGTCCCGAGCTGACCCTCTGTCCCGAGCTGACCCTCTGTCCCGAGCTGACCCTCAGTCCAGTGGGGTTCTGGGTGAGGACTACTAGGCCATGGTCGGCGGCGAAGGTGGATTATCCTAGGACGCGAGGAGGGGGGGCTAAGACATTTATAGAGTGGGTTCCACGTCCCGCGCCGGAGCCGGAGCCGGAGCCGGAGCCGCCACCATGGACAGACGCCCACCCGGACCCTCCCTATTGTTTTGATGTGCGTCCGGGAGTCCGCACCCTAGGGAGGGGGTTTTGTCACGCCCTGGTCGAAATATATTATGTTTATTCTTCATTTATTCGGTCAGGCCAGGGTGTGACATGGGTTATTGTGGTGTGTTTTTGTCTTGGGGTTTTGTGGGATGTCTAGCGTTAGTCTATGGCTGCCTGAGGCGGTTCTCAATCAGAGTCAGGTGATTATCGTTGTCTCTGTTTGGGAACCATATTTAGGCAGCCATATTCTTTGTGTGTTTCGTGGGTGATTGTTCCTGTCTCTGTGTTTAGTTTCACCAGACAGGCTGTATAGTTTTTTCACGTTTCCGTCTGTTGTTTTGTACATGTTCAGTTATTTCACGTCTAGTCTACTTTCATTCAATAAACATGAGTAACCATCACGCTGCATTTTGGTCCGCTGCTCCTTCAACAGAGGAAAGCCGTTACACCTGTCCAATGTATGACCATATTAGAGAGACATTTTTCCCTCAGATTACACAGATACACAAAGAATTCGAAAACAAATCCAATTTTGAAAAACTCCCATATCTACTGGGTGAAATTCCACAGTGTGCCATCATAGCAGTAAGATTTGTGTCCTGTTGCAACGAGAAAAGGGCAACCAGTGAAGAACACACACCATTGTAAATACAACCCATATTTATGCTTATTTATTTGATCTTGTGTCCTTTACCATTTGTACACTGTTAAAACACTACATATATATATATATATATATATATATATGTAATATGACATTTGTAATGTCTTTATTGTTTTGAAACTTCTGTATGTGCAATGTTTACTGTTAATTTTTATTGTTTATTTCACTTTATATATTCACTGTTTGGCAATGTTAACACATGTTTCCCATGCCAGTAAAACCCTTGAATTGAATTGAAAGACAGACTTCAACACACTATCTGTGTGAATGCGAAATGACACACCTAGGGCCCCCCCCCACACACACACACCTAGACACCACATCGTGCTCCATGGAGGCGACTCGAATTGCAAAGTGTGTGTGTGCGTGTGGGGGGGCCCTGGGTGACACACACATTAATCATCTACAGCTGTACGCCTCATAAATCTCTGCTTGCCGGCCTTGCCCACCACTCTCCAGGAATTAATGGCCCCGGGCCACTAAGCACAGGCCACAACCGACAAACACACACACGCACATCCCTGGCATGCTGTGTGTGTGTGCGTGTGTGTTTGAGGGCACACCACTCTCTCCTCTTCTGTCCTATCTTCTCTCCCTTCTGCTAAATCTATCCCCCTCCTGGCTCCTGATTCTGCCTCTTTGACGCTACTCTTCTACCTTTCCACATCCTTTGACTCACACTGTTCCATTTCCTCCCGGTTTGCTCGCCCCTCCCTCCTGCTGCTTGGCTGAGTGAATCATTGCAAGCTTACTGAACAGGGCTGTGGGCAGCTGAGCGAAAATGGAGGAAAACTAAACTTCCGGAGGACCTATCGTCCTTTCACAACCTCCTCTCTAACATCTCTTCCTCTGCATCCGTTGCTAAAGTCACATTCTATCGCTTTACATTTCAAGATTCTGCTCTAACCCTGAGTAACTATTTTTCCACCTTCTCCTTCTTCCTTAATCCTCCACCCCCTCCCTTGTCCCTCTCTGCAGACAACTTTGTCAACCATTTTAACTGAGACTGCTCTTCTCTGTGTCACGGAGGCTCTCTGCACTGCCAAAGCTGACTCTCTCTCCTCTGTTCTCATCCTCCTACACCTCTATCTGCTGCCTTTGACACGGTGAACCATCAGATCCTCCTCTCCACCGTCTCAGGGCTGGGTGTCTCAGGCACAGCAAAGTCTTGAACTGCATCCTACCTGGCAGGCCGCTCCTACCTGGTGACGTGGAGAGGATCTGTGTCTGCACCAAGTACTCTCACTACGGGTGTCGCACAGTGTTCTTGGTGCTCTCCTCTTCTCTCTATACACCAAGTCACTCAGCTCCATAATTTCCTCACATGGTCTCTCTGATCAGTGGCAATCTGCGTGCCTGGGAGATATCTCAGCTTGGATGTCGGCACACCACCTCAAGCTCAACTTCGACAAGATGGAACTATTCTTCCTCCCAGGGAAGGCCTGCCTGCTCCAACTCCATGGTGTCACCTCCCAGAGTACAAAGAACCTTGGCGTGACCCTGGTCAACACCCTGTTGTTCTCCGCAAACATGAAAGCAGTGACTCGCTCCTGCAGGTTCATGCTCTACAACATCAGTAGAGTACGACCCTACCTCAGACAGGAAGCTGCGCAGGTCCTAATCCAGACACTTGTCATATCCCGTCTGGACATGTGCATCTTGTTGTGTACTAGGTTCCCTGTTTGTGCCATCAAACCCTGCAACTTAGTCAGAATGCTGCAGCCCATTGCTCCCTTCGGTCTCAACGTAGACTTGGATCTGAAGCCATTCTTGTTATTATTGTGACTTTGCCATTGTAATTGTTTGTAAGCTTGTGTCGTCAAATTAATCTATGATCGTATGCTATCCATTTGTTTTTTGTATGCTGTTCTTTGTATGACATTTTAATATTTGATAATTAACCAATGATATTAGGCCACTCTTGGCCATGATTACAGACACCTATGTGTGGCTTTTGACACGATATAAATGAGTCATCCCGCAGTGTTTGTGATTATACCCTGATGAAGACAGCTTGGCTGTCGAAACGTTGGTAATTACATTTTTGCATCTGAGCTCCTAGAGTGTGCGGCTCTCTTTTATTTTCAAATGTTCTACTCCACGAGCCAGCACCTCACCTAAATAGGTGTGGATTTCTTTTTCATCTAGAATGCTGCAGCCCGCCTGGTTTTCATCCCACTCCTAGGCACACTCCACTGGCTTCCAGTCGAAGCTCGCATCCACCACAAGACTATGGTGCCTACCTAAAGAGCTGCAAGAGGAACTGTCCCTCCCTACCTTCAGGCTAAGCTCAAACCCTCCATCCCAACCCAAGCACTCCATACTGCCACCTCTCATCTCTTGGCCCTCCCAACCCTACAGGAGGGTATATGCTGCTAAGCCCAGCCTAAGCTCCTCTCTGTCCTGGCACCCCAATAGTGGAACCAGCTTCCTGCTGAAGTTAGGACAGCAGAGTCAAAAACACCTCAACACTAGAACTGCGATAGGGCCACTGATTTTTTTATTTTGAAAATAAAAATTAACATCTGCCCCCTCAAAAAGCTATGTCCTACTCCTTCCCTGACTTTTCCTAAATGTTTGTATTTTACAGTTCTCATTTGTCAGAATATTGAAATCACAAACAGAAAAGAAAAAAAGAGCCTTTTGACCTGTTTTTTTTCTTCACACCTATTAAACTGCAACGACCATGTTCTGTAGAACGTTGATACCCAGACACGCTGCAAGACAATGTTCTGTAGAACGTTGGTGCCCAGACATGCTGCAAGACCATGTTCTGTAGAACGTTGATACCCAGACAAGCTGCAAAGACCATGTTCTGTAGAACATTGATACCCAGACATGCTGCAAGACCATGTTCTGTTGAATGTTGATACCCAGACAAGCTGCAAAGACCATGTTCTGTAGAACATTGATACCCAGACATGCTGCAAGACCATGTTCTGTAGAACGTTGATACCCAGACACGCTGCAAGACCATGTTTTGTAGAACGTTGATACCCAGACACGCTGCAAAGACCATGTTCTGTAGAACGTTGATACCTAGACACGCTGCAAGACCATGTTCTGTAGAATGTTGATACCCAGACGCGCTGCAAAGACCATGTTCTGTAGAACGTTGATACCCAGACACGCTGCAAGACCATGTTTTGTAGAACGTTGATACCCAGACACGCTGCAAAGACCATGTTCTGTAGGTCTTTGGTACCCAGACACGCTGCAAAGACCATGTTCTGTAGAACGCTGGTACCCAGACACGCTGCAAGACAATGTGCTGTAGGTCATTGGTACCCAGACACGGTGCAAGACCATGTTCTTTAGAACGCTGGTACCCAGACACGCTGCAAGACAATATGCTGTAGGTCATTGGTACCCAGACACGCTGCAAGACCATGTTCTGTAGAACGCTGGTACCCAGACACGCTGCAAGACCATGTTCTGTAGGTCATTGGTACCCAGACGCGCTGCAAGACCATGTTCTGTAGGTCATTGGTACCCAGACACGCTGCAAGACCATGTTCTGTAGGTCATTGGTACCCAGACATGCTGCAAGACCATGTTCTGTAGAACGCTGGTACCCAGACACGCTGCAAGACCATGTTCTGTAGAACGCTGGTACCTAGACACGCTGCAAGACCATGTTCTGTAGAACGCTGGTACCCAGACACGCTGCAAGACCATGTTCTGTAGAACGCTGGTACCCAGACACGCTGCAAGACCATGTTCTGTAGGTCATTGGTACCCAGACACGCTGCAAAGACCATGTTGCGTAGAACGCTGGTATCCAGACACGCTGAAAGACAATGTGCTGTAGAACGCTGGTACCTAGACACGCTGCAAGACCATATGTTGTAGGTTGTTGGAACCCAGACACGCAGCAAGACCATGTTCTGTAGAATGATGGTACCTAGACACGCTGCAAGACCATGTTCTGTAGGTCGTTGGAACCCAGACACGCAGCAAGACCATGTTCTTTAGAACGCTGGTACCCAGACACGCTGCAAGACCATGTTCTGTAGAACGTTGATACCCAGACACGCTGCAAGACCATGTTCTGTAGAACGCTGGTACCCAGCCAGTTTCCAAGACAATGTGCTGTAGGTCATTGATACCCAGCCAGTTTCCAAGACAATTTGCTGTAGGTCATTGATTCACAGCCAGGCTCCAAGACAATGTGCTGTAGGACGTTGGTACCCAGCCAGGCTCCAAGACAATGTGCTGCAGGATGTTGGTTCCCAGACATGCTCCAAGACACTTACTTTTGTCAAATAACTCTCAAAATTCAAGAGGTGCAGCTCTTGTTCCAAATTGCACTTTTTCCAAGAATATCTGAGCTGTCCATGCATTCAGCATATGACCATTTGCCAGCAGACCAAAGCATTGTTCTGACTACTATAATCAAAATCTAGTAACATAATAAACATAACATTTTGATATGCTATTCCTTCGTCAATGGATGAATGGGAGGTAGAAACCAGATAGAAACAGGTGCATGTGACTTCAGTTACATTTCGGTTCGCCGACGATGTCGAAACCAAGAACTTGCTCAATGGCTTTTCCATATCAGGGGAAAGATGACACCAGGCCAGCGGGTGAGTTACTGTCTGAGACAATGGTTGTGAGACCTGTGAAACCTTACATGGGCACAGATTTCCATAGGCAAAGGCAGAAATTTGACCATGGACATCTTCTTCACATCAATTTATCTGGCAGACAAGTTGATTGCAAAGAAGATAGTGAACAAAAAAAGGAGGGAGATGCCCTCCTCTGCGCAAAACAACACACAAGCAGAAATGTACTCCACAGGTGCACAGGAAGGTGCACAGGAAACAAGAGAAGAAGAAGGCCCATGAAAACCATATGCAGTGCAACTGATTGGTTTGTAAAGCTTGCTCACACAAAGCCCCGAAGCTGTGTGCTGACTGTGGACCCCAAGCATAAATAAAATACTGAATTGATTCACGTGTAAAGGCATGGGTATAAGGGCACAATACAGTGTCAATACAATCAACAGATGACTGTTTTCATATCTTGTCATGAATACATTTCCACACATATTTCTTTATGCTATTAATCCCTTACAATTTTTTCATGCACTGGTGCATTTGATTAGGAAAACAACAAATGATTTCCCCTGCACTCCTGGCTGGTTATATTATTATTCTATTATTATATCATATTTGATCTATTTTACTCAAAAGAAGCTGTAACTGGATTTTATTATTTACTATAATTAATATTTACTATATTTAGTAAGTATTATATTATATAATTATAGAAATCGAATCTACAAACGAAGTTGATGAAATGGATTACACTGTAATGTTTTTATTGTAATGGAAATGAAAACATGCTATAGGCATACAGTGGCATACAGTGGCATACAGTGGCATACAGTGGTATACAGTGGCATACAGTGCCTTGCAAAAGTATTCAGCCGTTTTTCTTATTTTGTTGCATTTCAACCTGCATCGAATTTGATTTGGACTTCATGTAATGGACACACATAAAATAGTCGAAATTGATGAAATGAAAAAAAAAACGTTTAAATTTTTTTTTTAAATGGGAAAGTGGTGTGTGCATTTGTATTCACCCCCTTTGATATAAAGCCCCTTAAATATGATCTGGTGCAACCAATTACCTTCAAAAGTCACATAAGTAGTTAAATAAAGTCCACCTGTGTGCAATCTAAGTGTCATATGATCTGTCACATGATCTCAATATATATACACCTGTTCTGAAAGGCACCAGAGTCTGCAACACCACTAAGCAAGTGGCACCACCAGGCAAGCGGCACTATGAAGACCAAGGGCCTCTCCTAACAGGTCAGGGACAATGTTGTGGGAGAAGTACAGATCAGGGTTGGGTTATAAAAAAATATCCAAAACTTTGAACATCCCACGGAGCACCATTAAATCCAGTATTAAAAAATGGAAAGAATATGGCACCACAAAAAACCTGCCAAGAGAGGGCAGCCCACCAAAACTCACGGACCAGGCAAGGAGAGGGCCGCCCACCAAAACTCACGGAGCAGGCAAGGAGAGGGCCTCCCACCAAAACTCACGGACCAGGCAAGGAGAGGGCCGCCCACCAAAACTCACGGACCAGGCAAGGAGAGGGCCGCCCACCAAAACTCACGGACCAGGCAAGGAGAGGGCAGCCCACCAAAACTCACGGACCAGGCAAGGAGAGGGCCGCCCACCAAAACTCACGGACCAGGCAAGGAGAGGGCCGCCCACCAAAACTCACGGACCAGGCAAGGAGAGGGCCTCTCACCAAAACTCACGGAGCAGGCAAGGAGAGGGCCGCCCACCAAAACTCACGGACCAGGCAAGGAGAGGGCCGCCCACCAAAACTCACGGACCAGGCAAGGAGAGGGCCGCCCACCAAAACTCACGGACCAGGCAAGGAGAGGGCCGCCCACCAAAACTCACGGACCAGGCAAGGAGAGGGCCGCCCACCAAAACTCACGGACCAGGCAAGGAGAGGGCCGCCCACCAAAACTCACGGACCAGGCAAGGAGAGGGCCGCCCACCAAAACTCACGGACCAGGCAAGGAGAGGGCCGCCCACCAAAACTCACGGACCAGGCAAGGAGAGGGGGCCAAAACTCACGGACCAGGCAAAAACTCACGGAGCAGGCAAGGAGAGGGCCGCCCACCAAAACTCACGGACCAGGCAAGGAGAGGGCCGCCCACCAAAACTCACGGACCTGGCAAGGAGAGGGCCGCCCACCAAAACTCACGGACCAGGCAAGGAGAGGGCCGCCCACCAAAACTCACGGACCAGGCAAGGAGAGGGCCGCCCACCAAAACTCACGGACCAGGCAAGGAGAGGGCCGCCCACCAAAACTCACGGACCAGGCAAGGAGAGGGCCGTAAACCACCAAAACTCACGGACCAGGCAAGGAGAGGGCCGCCCACCAAAACTCACGGACCAGGCAAGGAGAGGGCCGCCCACCAAAACTCACGGACCAGGCAAGGAGAGGGCCGCCCACCAAAACTCACGGACCAGGCAAGGAGAGGGCCGCCCACCAAAACTCACGGACCAGGCAAGGAGAGGGCCGCCCACCAAAACTCACGGACCAGGCAAGGAGAGGGCCGCCCACCAAAACTCACGGACCAGGCAAGGAGAGGGCCTCTCACCAAAACTCACGGAGCAGGCAAGGAGAGGGCCGCCCACCAGAACTCACGGACCAGGCAAGGAGAGGGCCGCCCACCAAAACTCACGGAGCAGGCAAGGAGAGGGCCGCCCACCAAAACTCACGGACCAGGCAAGGAGAGGGCCACACACCAAAACTCACGGAGCAGGCAAGGAGAGGGCCGCCCACTAAAACTCACGGACCAGGCAAGGAGAGGGTCGCCCACCAAAACTCACGGACCAGGCAAGGAGGGCATTAATCAAAGAGGCAACAAAGAGACCAAAGATTACCCTGGAGTACCTGCAAAGCTCCACAGTGGAGATTGGAGTATCTATCCATAGGACCACTTTAAGCCGTGCACTCCACAGAGCTGGGCTTTACAGAAGAGTGGTCAGAAAAAAATAAGAAAACATGTTTGGTGTTTGTCAAAAGGCTTGTGGGAGACTCCCCAAACATATCGGAGAAGGTACTGTGGTAAGCTGAAACTAAAATGGAGCTTTTTGGCCATCAAGGAAAACGCTGTCTGGTGCAAACCCAACACCTTTCATCACCCTGAGAACACCATGAAGCATGGTGGTGGCAGCATCATGCCGTGGGGATGTTTTTCATAGGCAGGGACTGGGAAACTGGTCAGAATTGAAGGAATGATGGATGGCACTAAATACAGGGAAGTTCTTGAAGGGAAACCTATTTCAGACTTCCAGAGATTGAGGCTTGGACGAAGGTTCACCTTCCAGCAGGACAATGACCCTAAGCATACTGCTAAAGCAACACTCGTGTGGGTTAAGGGGAAACATTTAAATATATTGGAATGGCCTAGTCAAAGCCCAGACCTCAATCCAATTAAGAATCTGTGGTATGACTTAAAGATTTCTGTACACCAGCAGAACCCATCCAACTTGAAGGAGATGGAGCCTTGAAGAATGGGCAAAAAATCCCAGTGGCTAGATGTGCCAAGCTTATAGAGACATACCCCAAGAGACTTGCAGCTGTAATTGCTACAAAATGTGACTCTACAAAGTTTTGAACTTAATAAATAGTTATTCACGCTCACGTTTTCTGTTTTTGTGTCTTATTTGTTGTTTGTTTAACAATAATTTAAAAAAAATGCATCTTCGAAGTGTTAGGCTGCTGTATCCAAACATCTCGGTTTTAGCCATTTGGAATCTGTTGACTGTATATTTTATCATTTCATTAAGGACACCATCAACACCACGTGCCTTTTTGGGTTGGAGGGTCTTTATGTTATCCTGTAGCTCATTCAAGGTAATTGGAGAATCCAGTGGGTTCTGGTAGTCTTTAATAGTTGATTCTAAGATTTGTATTTGATCATGTATATGTTTTTGCTCTTTATTCTTTGTTATAGAGCCAAAAAGATTGGAGGTGGTTTACGCATACGCCTCCATTTTGGATAGATAACTCTTTGTGTTCTTGTTTGTTTAGAGTTTTGAAATTTTCCCAGAAGTGGTTAGATTCAATGGATTATTCAATTATATTGAGCTGATTTATGACGTGCTCGTCCTTCTTTTTCCCTAGGTATCCTCGTCTGCATGACAGTTTGAAGAGGTGTGATCAGACTCACTCAGAATGGGGGAGTTGTCACAGAGAGATCTTTTCCTGCTGTCGTCTCTCTTTGATCCCGTAAAAGTCCTGCTGGAACTTCATGAGGAAGCCCTGCACCATTACTGTCCCAGACTTGTACACGTTGACAGAGGTTGTTTCAATTTCCTTAATGTCTAGTATTCTGAGTTTCCACCCTGGGCCAAAACCTCTCTCTTGGGGGTGGTGTGCTCTTATAGCACGGTGTCATGCCAGGGGATGGATGGGAAATTAAGTTGCTTACATTCCCCTCTTTGTAACAGGAAGCAAATAGTGTTTCTGGATTGTCCTTGAGGAGCTTTTTTTGTACTTATTCCTTGCAGTGTTATTTTTTATATCTATTGTAATGACCTCTGGACAGGGATAAGCCATTGGGGCTTCAAAGGCCTCTGTATTTGTTGTTGGGCTCAAGAGTTTTCACACATCTGACTTCACACTTCAAATCAAATTAAATTGTATTTGTCACACATGGTCAGCAGATGTTAATGCGAAATGCTTGTGCTTCCAGTTCCGACAATGCAGTAATAACCAACGAGTAATCTAACCTAACAATACCACAACTACTACCTTATACACACAAGTGTAAATGGATAACGAATATGTACATAAAGATATATGAATGAGTGATGGTACAGAACGGCATAGGCAAGATGGAGTAGATGGTATAGAGTACAGTATATACATATGAGATGAGTAATGTAGGGTATGTAAACATACAGTGGCATAGTTTAAAGTGGCTAGTGATACATGTATTACATAGAGATGGCAAGATGCAGTAGATGCAGCAGTTTAAATGAGTACAGTATATACAAATACATGAGTAGAGAGATGAGATGAGTAATGTAGGGTATGTAAACATTACATTATGTTAAGTGGCATTGTTTAGTGATACAGTTTTACACCAATTTCCATCAATTTCCTTTATTAAAGTGGCTGGAGTTGAGTCTATATGTTGGCAGCAGCCACTCAATGTTAGTGGTGGCTGTTTAACAGTTTGATGGCCTTGAGAGAGAAGCTGTTTTTCAGTCTCTCGGTCCCTGCTTTGATGCACCTGTACTGACCTCACCTTCAGGATGATTGTAGGGGTGAACAGGCAGTGGCTCGGGTGGTTGTTGTCCTTGATGATCTTTATGGCCTTCCTGTGGCATCGGGTGGTGTAGGTGTCCTGGAGGGCAGGTAGTTTGCCCCCGGTGATACGTTGTGCAGACCTCACTACCCTCTAGAGAGCATTACGGTTGTGGGCGGAGCAGTTGCCGTACCAGGCTGTGATACAGGATGCTCGACAAGATGCTCTCGATTGTGCATCTGTAGAAGTTTGTGAGTGCTTTTGGTGACAAGCAGAATTTCTTCAACCTCCTGAGGTTGAAGAGGCGCTGCTGCGCCTTCTTCACAACGCTGTCTGTGTGGGTGGACCAATTCCGTTTGTTCTTGATGTGTACGCCAAGGAACTTAAAACTTACTACCCTCTTCACTACTGTCCCGTCAATGTGGATAGGGAGATGCTCCCTCTGCTGTTTCCTGAAGTCCACGATCATCTCCTTTATTTTGCTGACGTTGAGTGTGAGGTTATTTTCCTGACACCACACTAAGAGGGCCCTCACCTCCTCCCTGTAGGCCGTCTAGTCGTTGTTGGTAATCAAGCCTACCACTGTAGTGTCGTCCGCAAACTTGATGATTAAGTTGGAGGCGTGCGTGGCCACGCAGTCATGGGTGAACAGGGAGTACAGGAGAGGGCTCAGAAAGCACCCTTGTGGGGCCCCAGTGTTGAGGATCAGCGGGGTGGAGATGTTGTTACCTACACTCACCACCTGGGGGCGACCCGTCAGGAAGTCCAGTACCCAGTTGCACAGGGAGAGGTCGAGACCCAGGGTCTCGAGTATGATAACGAGTTTGGAGGGTACTCTGGTGTTAAATGCTGAGCTGTAGTCGATGAACATCATTCTCACATAGTTATTCCTCTAGTTATTACTCTTGTCCAGATGGGTTAGGGCAGTGTGCAGTGTGGTTGCGATTGCGTCGTCTGTGGACCTATTTGTGTGGTAAGCAAATTGGAGTGGGTCTAGGGTGTCAGGTAGGGTGGAGGTGATATGGTCCTTGACTAGTCTCTCAAAGCACTTCATGATGACGGAAGTGAGTGCTACGTGGCGGTAGAGGAAGAATCGTGGCCCTCTTGAAGCATGTGGGAACAGCAGACTGGTATAGGGATTGATTGAATATGTCCGTAAACACACCAGCCAGCTGGTCTGCGCTCTGAGGGCGCGGCTGGGGATGCCGTCTGGGCCTGCAGCCTTCCGAGGGTTGACACGTTTAAATGTTTTCCTCACGTCGGCTGCAGTGAAGGAGAGTCCGCAGGTTTTCGTTGCAGGCCGTGTCAGTGGCACTGTATTGTCCTCAAAGCGAGCAAAAAAGTTATTTAGTCTGTCTATTAGCAAGACATCCTGGTCCGTGACGGGGCTGGTTAACTTTTTGTAATCCAGTGCTAATTGAAGGTGCCGCCAGATCAGTTCTATCCAAGTAGCTTGGTATACTTATTTACTTTGCTTTATATAACAAAATTAACTAGAGATTATTTTATTTTACTTTTTAGCTTCAGAAGTAGCTTCAAATGGAATATTTCTCACTCAGTTTTGTGTTGGATGGTATTTCCAGGTTCCAGTGTGTCTGCAAAATTTGGTTTGTTAGAAGTTTTTTCTTGATAGTCCTTGGTAGTAAGAATCCATTCAGGTAATTTTGTCCAAAATCAAGGTTTTAGGTCAGGAATTTTCATTTGGATTGAATGTTTTAATGTTGAGGTTGGTATCCTGTATACGTCCTTGCAAAAAAAAATATAGTACAGTATTTTAATAATGTGCAAATAGTTAAAGTACAAACAGGAAAATAAATAAACCTCCTCCCTCCCTCCCTCCCGCCCTCCCTGAGTGTGTGTCTTTCTTTCACTCAATTGGTCTGATGAATGAATAACAGCTGCAGTGTGTATTTTATTCCACAGGGTGGGATGCTTTCCAAACTCCAGCACCATGCTCTCACACAGGCCGCTGAGCTGACATGAAATCAAAGACTTCTAGTGGACCTAGTGGTGTGAGGCATTTGTGCTGCTTGTGTATGTGAGTGTGTGAGTGTGTGTGTGTGCATCTGTGCGTGTGTGTGTGTGTGTTCACTGTATTGCCAGGGGGTAAGAGTGTGCCAGTGTGGGTGGTGACTGCTACAGGACACAAGCCAAAGCTAGACAAGCAAATCTCAACTCTGATCTGAGGGCACACACACACACACACACACACACACACGTCATCCTGGGGCTGTTTGGACAGGGGAAATGCATGGTCATCTCGTGCATCAAAGCTGGGACAGAGAGACTGAAGAACAGCTTCTATCTCAATGCCATCAGTCTGCTAAACAGCCATCACTAACATGGAGAGGTTGCTGCCTACATGGAGACCCAATCACTGCACACTTTAACAAATGGATCACTAGCCACCTTAAACAATGGCACTTTAAATAATACCACTTTAATAATGTTTACATATCTTACATTACTCATATCATAGCTATATACTGTATTTTATACCATCTATTGCACCTCTCGGCCATCGCTCATCCATATATTTATATGTACATATTCTCATTCACCCCTTTTAGATTTGTGTGTATTAGGTAGTTGTTGGGGAACTTGTTAGATTACTTGTTAGATATTTCTGCAGTGTCGGAACCAGAAGCACAAGCATTTCGCTACACTCACATTAACATCTGCTAACCATGTGTATGTGACAACCTTCCCCCATCACCCTGCTTATTAGACAAGTTCACCAGGGAATACATATCACACTCTGTTGGTAACACAGATATGACCATCTGATAAACAACAATGAAAATATGTTAAGTAAATGTTATACGTTTGTAACGAATACAACAAAATAACAACCCCATTAAAAAAAATATGTATATTTTTTTTTTCTATTTGTCATAGAGGAAACAAGGTTCATATGAGATGAAAGGCGAGTTCAGGAAGCCAAGCTGTGTGAGACGTTCACATCAATGGGAGCTGACGTTTTGATTAAGAAAATATGCACATTTTCCCCAACACAAAAACATACAAATATGAATTTGATTATTACTGTATTTTAGAAAGCATATAAGTCATTTCAAACCTTATTCATACAGTCTTATTGAATAAGAAATAAATCATATAAAATATTTCATATTTTCATAATATTTGTACTTTGTACTTTGAACTTGTGTCCTCAGCAATGTATAGCTATTGTTATCAGAAAGCTGAGATCGTAACCTTTCGTTGAGTATTCAGAATTACTAGTAATTTTGTATGGCCCTCTCACGATAAATAATGACTTTTGAGGATAATGTAGATTACGTTTTAAAATACATTTAGTTACATTTACCTGTTGAAAACATTTTGACAGCCCCTGGGGGTTGGTTTTAGGATGATGTTAAGTTAAGACAGCTCAGAGTAGGTTTTAGGATGATGTTAAGACACAGCTCAGAGTTGGTTTTAGGATGATGTTAAGACACAGCTCAGAGTAGGTTTTAGGATGGCGTTAAGACACTGGTCAGAGTAGGTTTTAGGATGATGTTAAGACACAGCTCAGAGTAGGTTTTAGGATGATGTTAAGACACAGCTCAGAGTAGGTTTTAGGATGGCATTAAGACACAGCTCAGAGTAGGTTTTAGGATGACGTTAAGACACTGGTCAGAGTAGGTTTTAGGATGATGTTAAGACACAGCTCAGAGTAGGTTTTAGGATGGCGTTAAGACACTGGTCAGAGTAGGTTTTAGGATGATGTTAAGACACAGCTCAGAGTAGGTTTTAGGATGATGTTAAGACACAGCTCAGAGTAGGTTTTAGGATGGCGTTAAGACACAGCTCAGAGTAGGTTTTAGGATGACGTTAAGACACTGGTCAGAGTAGGTTTTAGGATGACGTTAAGACACAGCTCAGAGTAGGTTTTAGGATGATATTAAACTTTGAGCCAAGAGTAAAATCAACTTATCAAGTTTCTCAGCAACGGAAAGATAGTGATTGAGCTCATTAACATGTTGCAAGTGATGGGGAATAGCCAATCGCGATGAGGCATCGCCTGCTGTGAAATGTGTGGCACACTTCATACAACCACCATGAATGTGACTGTATGTCAAATGCTACAATGGTAAAACGTGTGAGAATGTTCTCCTTTCAGGATCACTCTGCCTGCTCTTATTTCCTTCCTGATATGTTGACATGCATATTAACAAATATACTGATTCCGATCATTTGAATAAATGTGACAGGTCATTTACACTGAATCATACATTATAAGTGAGATTTTTGATAATATTACCATTACATCCACACACTCGTCACTCTCGTTAAACAACTCTAAATCGCTTTGGGACAGTAGGGGGCTCCCAAGTGGTGCCGCAGTCTAAAGTGACGCCTCAGTGCTTGAGGCATCACTACAGACACCCTGGTTCGATTCCAGGCTGTATTAAAACCGGCCGTGATTGGGAGTCCCATAGGGCGGCGAACATTTGGCCCAGCGTCGTTAGGGTTTGGCCAGGGTAGGCCGTCATTGTAAATAATAATTTGTTCTTAACTGACTTGCCTACCAAAAGGGCTCAAGTTACGAGCCGATAATGTTGCATAAAACGGTTGAAAGGCCTATAATTTTTACCCAACACAGTGAAATGCTTGTAAAAAGGTCTCTCCTGTTCCCCTCCTCTCTAACTAACTTTCCCTCACAGTCCCTTCAGTTTCCCTTGAGTCCCATTAGTTTGGCTGTTCAGCGCGACCTTAGTTATCCCTCACCCATCATAGCCCTGTGATTAAAAAATTACAAACCAATCAGAGCGCTTGAAAAGGTGCATCTGAACACTGCATCCAATCAGGTCAAAGTATTATCGTCGTCCGAAGAAAGAGGACACACATTTTTCTTAGGACCATTTTTATTGTGGACGGTAACAAGAATATCTGATAGTTCTCCGTGAAATAACTACAATTCATTCAGATTAACACTATTCCACCAAGATTTACTCCCAGTCAAGATCCAAGTATATAATCAGGATTTGTGGTATATAAATCAAAGTGTGTCGGTGAAGAGGAAAAGGAATTAAAACCCTGAAAAAAGAAGCATCGGCATTGATCTTACCAGACATCCTTTAGAAGGTCTGAACCCAAATCACAGCCAGTACTAGCGGGTGAGGGCAATCACAGCCGACCTCTTAGATGGATGAGGGCATTCACAGCCAACTCCTCAAACAGGTGAGGGCATTCACAGCCGATCCCTCCTCAAACGGGTGAGGGCATTCACAGCCAACTCCTCAAACGGGTGAGGGCAATCACAGCCGACCTCTTAGATGGATGAGGGCATTCACAGCCAACTCCTCAAACGGGTGAGGGCAATCACAGCCGACCTCTTAGATGGATGAAGGCATTCACAGCCAACTCCTCAAACGGGTGAGGGCAATCACAGCCGAACTCTTAGATGGATGAGGGCGTTCACAGCCAACTCCTCAAACGGGTGAGGGCGTTCACAGCCAACTCCTCAAACGGGTGAGGGCGTTCACAGCCAACTCCTCAAACGGGTGAGGGCGTTCACAGCCAACTCCTCAAACGGGTGAGGGCGTTCACAGCCAACTCCTCAAACGGGTGAGGGCGTTCACAGCCAACTCCTCAAACGGGTGAGGGCGTTCACAGCCAACTCCTCAAACGGGTGAGGGCGTTCACAGCCAACTCCTCAAACGGGTGAGGGCGTTCACAGCCAACTCCTCAAACGGGTGAGGGCGTTCACAGCCAACTCCTCAAACGGGTGAGGGCGTTCACAGCCAACTCCTCAAATAGGTGAGGGCATTCACAGCCAACTCCTCAAATAGGTGAGGGCATTCACAGCCAACTCCTCAAATAGGTGAGGGCATTCACAGCCAACTCCTGAAACAGGTGAGGGCATTCACAGCCAACTCCTCAAACAGGTGAGGGCAATCACAGCCAACTCCTCAAACAGGTGAGGGCATTCACAGCCAACTCCTCAAACAGGTGAGGGCATTCACAGCCAACTCCTCAAACGGGTGAGGGCAGCCGACCGTTCAGATGGGTGAGGGAATTCACAGCAACCTGCCTGCACATAGTTTGAAGTGCAATACCCACATATCTTGGGGCGGCAGGAAGCCTAGATTAGAGCATTGGGCCAGTAACCAAAAGCTTGCTAGATGGAATCCTCGAGCTGACAAGGGAAAATCTGTTGTTCTGCCCCTGAACAGGCAGTTAACCCACTATTCCTAGGCCGTCATTGAAAATAAGAATATCTTCTTAACTGACTTGCCTAGTTAAATAAAGGTTAAATATTTTTTTAATAGCTTCTGTAGTAGGTCAAAGCTGTGCACTGGGAAACCTTGGTGGAGCATTGGTGGAATAGGCATTGTGGTGCTCATGTGATTTTCCATTATTTTCCGACTTCAGACCATTGCCTATTCTCTCTTAAAACATAGTTTTTGTTTTTTTAATACAATAAATAATTAGATGGATTATACTTAGCTGTTTACAATATGATTTTCAAAAATTATTGAAAATGATCATTTCATAATGTACTTGTAGTACAGTATAAACTTTTACAAATAACAAAATATACATGTTGATTATGCTACAAAATGTATTGTCGTTCTGAAATGCTATACAATTTTCTGATGATTACAATTACACTACATGTATAAATGATTGATTTTGACGTTATTTTAACAAAACTAGCTGTCTCTTTGTCAGCGTTTCTCTGAAAGGAAAGACGTCTTACGGATGATAAAGGAGTCATAATGACTATCATTATGTCCATTTATGTAAGGCACAATGACCGGCTACCAACAGCTACCAAGGAAATGTGTGTGCTTGCGTGTGCATATGTGTGCATTGTGTGTGTGTGCGTTTGTGTGCGTGTGCGCGCGTGCGTGTAGGTGTGCGTGTGTGTGTTTGTGTTTGTGTGTTTGTGTGTTTGTGTGTGGGTGTGTGGGTGTGTGGGTGTGTGTGTGAGAGCGGGGGGCGTTGGGACTACCTGGTGCCATGGTAACAAAACATTTATCCATAATAGTGTTGGATGGCAGGGACATCGCCAGCAGGCAAATTAGTCTTAATGGCAGGGAAAGCAGTGTGGAGGATAGCAATGTTTCTGTGTATATGCGGGTTTGCGTGTGTGGTGTGTGTGTGCGTGTGTGTGTGTGTGGTGTGTGTGTGTGTGTGTGTGGTGTGTGTGTGCGTGGTGTGTGGTGTGTGTGTGTGTGTGGTGTGTGTGTGGTGTGTGGGTGTGTGTTGTGTGGTGTGTGGTGTGTGGGTGTGTGGGTGTGTGTTGTGTGGTGTGTGGGAGTGTGGGTGTGTGGGTGTGTGTTGTGTGGTGTGTGGTGTGTGGTGTGTGGTGTGTGTGTGTTGTGTGTTGTGTGGTGTGTGGTGTGTGTGTGTGTGTGGTGTGTGGTGTGTGGTGTGTGGTGTGTGTGGTGTGTGTGTGTGTGTGTGGTGTGTGGTGTGTGGTGTGTGTGTGTGTGGTGTGTGTGTGTGGTGTGTGTGTGTGGTGTGTGTGTGTCCGTGGTGTGTGGTGTGTGGTGGTGTGTGGTGGTGTGTGGTGTGTGGTGTGTGGTGATTGGTGTGTGGTGTGTGTGTGTGTGTGGTGTGTGTGTGTGTGTGGTGTGTGGTGTGTGTGTGTGTGTGTGGTGTGTGGTGTGTGGTGTGTGGTGTGTGGTGGTGTGTGTGTGTGTGTGATCCACCCATCATGAGAGGAGATGAAGGCTGAAAGAAAAAGGGACCAGATGCATTCTGATCAACAACGGTGGATCAGTGACCTCCCTGGCAACAGTGACCTCCCTGGCAACAGTGACCTCCCTGGCATCAGTGACCTCCCTGGCATCAGTGACCTCCCTGGCATCAGTGACCTCCCTGGCATCAGTGACCTCCCTGGCAACAGTGACCTCCCTGGCAACAGTGACCTCCCTGGCAACAGTGACTGTGGATTTGCATATGAGTATGAATAAGTGTTCATACGCATGTATGATGTTGTTAAAGAGCTAGTGGGAACAGTCTTACATTAGTGATTGGGTCAGTATAATGTAGGTAGGGGTAAAGGCCCAGTGTAACAGTAGTGATTGGGTCAGTATAATGTAGGTAGAGGTAAAGGCCCAGTGTTACAGTAGTGATTGGGTCAGTATAATGTAGGTAGGGGTAAAGGCCCAGTGTAGTAGTAGTGATTGGGTCAGTAAAGGCCCAGTGTTACAGTAGTGATTGGGTCTGTAAAGCCTAGTGTAACAGTAGTGATTGGGTCAGTATAATGTAGGTAGGGGTAAAGGCCCAGTGTAACAGTAGTGATTGGGTCAGTACAATGTAGGTAGGGGTAAAGGCCCAGTGTAGTAGTAGTGATTGGGTCAGTAAAGGCCCAGTGTGACAGTAGTGATTGGGTCTGTAAAGCCTAGTGTAACAGTAGTGATTGGGTCAGTATAATGTAGGTAGGGGTAAAGGCCCAGTGTAACAGTAGTGACTGGGTCAGTATAATGTAGGTAGGGGTAAAGGCCCAGTGTAACAGTAGTGATTGGGTCAGTAAAGGCCCAGTGTAACAGTAGTGATTGGGTCAGTAAAGGCCCAGTGTAACAGTAGTGATTGGGTCAGTATAATGTAGGTAGGGGTAAAGGACCATTGTAACAGTAGTGACTGGGTCAGTATAATGTAGGTAGAGGTAAAGGCCCAGTGTTACAGTAGTGATTGGGTCAGTATAATGTAGGTAGGGGTAAAGGCCCAGTGTAACAGTAGTGATTGGGTCAGTAAAGGCCCAGTGTTAGAGTAGTGATTGGGTCAGTATATTGTAGGTAGGGGTAAAGGCCCAGTGTAACAGTAGTGACTGGGTCTGTAAAGGCCCAGTGTTACAGTAGTGACTGGGTCTGTAAAGGCCCAGTGTAACAGTAGTGACTGGGTCAGTATAATGTAGGTTGGGGTAAAGGCCCAGTGTAACAGTAGTGATTGGGTCAGTATAAAGTAGGTAGGGGTAAAGGCCCAGCGTAACAGTAGTGATTGGGTCAGTATAATGTAGGTAGGGGTAAAGGCCCAGTGTAACAGTAGTGACTGGGTCAGTAAAGGCCCAGTGTAGTAGTAGTGATTGGGTCAGTATAATGTAGGTAGGGGTAAAGGCCCAGTGTAGTAGTAGTGATTGGGTCAGTACAATGTAGGTAGGGGTAAAGGCCCAGTGTAACAGTAGTGATTGGGTCAGTATAATGTAGGTAGGGGTAAAGGCCCAGTGTAACAGTAGTGATTGGGTCAGTAAAGGCCCAGTGTTAGAGTAGTGATTGGGTCAGTATAATGTAGGTAGGGGTAAAGGACATTTGTAACAGTAGTGATTGGGTCAGTATAATGTAGGTAGAGGTAAAGGCCCAGTGTTACAGTAGTGATTGGGTCAGTATAATGTAGGTAGGGGTAAAGGACATTTGTAACAGTAGTGATTGGGTCAGTATAATGTAGGTAGAGGTAAAGGCCCAGTGTTACAGTAGTGATTGGGTCAGTATAATGTAGGTAGGGGTAAAGGACATTTGTAACAGTAGTGATTGGGTCAGTATAATGTAGGTAGAGGTAAAGGCCCAGTGTTACAGTAGTGATTGGGTCAGTATAATGTAGGTAGGGGTAAAGGCCCAGTGTAACAGCAGTGACTGGGTCAGTATAATGTAGGTAGGTGTAAAGGCCCAGTGTAGTAGTAGTGATTGGGTCAGTATAATGTAGGTAGGGGTAAAGGCCCAGTGTAGTAGTAGTGATTGGGTCAGTATAATGTAGGTAGGGGTAAAGGTCCAGTGTAACAGTAGTGACTGGGTCTGTAAAGGCCCAGTGTTCGAGTAGTGATTGGGTCAGTATATTGTAGGTAGGGGTAAAGGCCCAGTGTTACAGTAGTGATTGGGTCAGTATATTGTAGGTAGGGGTAAAGGCCCAGTGTTACAGTAGTGATTGCTGGCGCTAAAGGATGACATCACCAGCTCCAGGAAGCGTGCATAGGTTTGTGTGTGTGTGTGTGTGTGTGTGCACACATTTGTCTGTGTGTGTGCACACATTTGTCT